>NW_022436960.1:390586-399236 GCF_009761245.1 Sapajus apella
TTTTTTGAGTCTTGCTCTGTTGCCCAGGCTGGAGTGTATTGGCGAGATCTCAGCTCCCGGATTCAATCGATTCTCCTGGCTCGCCCTCCCGAGTAGCTGAGATTACAGGTACCCGCCACCATGCTCAGCTAATTTTTGTATTTTTATAGAGATGGGGTTTCACCATGTTGGCCAGGCTGGTTTCAAACTCCTGATCTCAGGTGATCCACCCGCCTCAGCCTCCCAAAGTGCTGGGATTATAGGCGTAAGCCACCGCACCTGGCCAAGAGGTGCCCTTTTCTGATGCGCCCAAAAGCACCTGGTGAACCAGCACAGGCCTTGCTCCCGTGGGAACCTCCCCGCGGAAACTTTCCAAATTCTGGAACTGTGTATGGGTGACCCCTAGAAAACCTGGGGCAGCAGCGCCCCACGGACTAACTCGCGGAGGAAAGCATGTCAAAATCCTCGGCTCTCAGCCCTCCCCCAGGGAGGGAAAGGAGAAAGGCCCTGCCCTCCTCAAAGTGGGCTCCCCAAGGCCTGCGGGGGAAGCGGCAGTCGTCCTCGCCGCTTGGTGCCCTGGCCGAGCCTCACCTGCCGTACACGTTGGCCGCCCAGTCCAGCAGAAGATAGAGCTGCTCGCAGCCGCGGGCATCGCGCGCGAGCTCCTGGAGGCGCTGGGCGACAGCGCCGTGGAAGGCACGCAGGTAGACCTCCCAGGCCGGGAAGCCGGCCGCCGAGTACGCGGGCTGCACCTCCTGCCACACCTTCTGCAGGTCGCGGCGAACCAAGCCACCCAGCTCGGCCAGAAGCTGGGCCAGGCCCGACGCGCCCTCGGCCTCCCGCGTGCCCGGCTGCCGCACGCGCTCCTGAGCGCTTCGCCTCACCGCTTCCTCCCAGTGCTGGCGCCAGCGGCGCGGCGTGCGCAGGAAGTCGCCGTCGTCTGGGGGCGCGGGGTGGGCCTCCTCCTCCGCGCGCACCACGCGGGCCAGCTCGGCCAGCGCGGCGGCGTCCACGCCTTCGGCGCCCAGCGTCTCGCGCACGATGGCCCCGATCTCAGCTGCCAGCCCGTCGTAATGCAGGCACACGTCCATGGCGCGCCGCGCGAAGGCCGTGGGGTCCTGCTCAAAGGTGCGCGAGGCTTTATCCGCCACCAGCCGCGTCTCCAGATGCAGAAGCTGTTCCAAGGCCGCCAGCAGTTGCCGTTCAGTAATGAGGTCTGCCACGGATTTGCCTTCTGCACTGGCAGGCGAGAAGAGGGGCGGTGAGAGGGACCGCCCCAGCCCCCGACCTGGACGAAGACCTGCAGGCCATGTCTCCATCTACCGGGGCTGGACTGCCTGGCCTCTGCGCGATGCCCCAGCCCAGCTGAAGGCCTGCTCCAGGAACAGCAGGCTGCAGCTGCCAGGAGCCCTCCCTTAGAGCCACCTTTGAAAAGGCAGAACCTGGGACCCCAAGCCTGGCTGAATAGAGCCATTTATCAGCCCTGCCTTCCGCCTGGCTCCCACGCCCGGCTCAGCCGGACTTGATACCTTCATGCACAGCCTTGATTGCAGGTCTAATGAGGTCAGAGCTCAGGCAGGGCGTGTCCTGCCCGTGTGCACTTTTACATTCCTGCTGCTCCCGGCTCTCTTCCAGCCTCCACCCCACAGGAGCCCTCCACCTCTATGGTGGCCCCTCTTCCCTCCCAGTGTGTCCTCCTCTAGACAATCCCCCTGACCTTCCTCCTGGCACCTCTTCGAGCCTTGCACCCTCTGCAACCCTGTGACCAGCTGTGCACATGGCCCTAGCTTGACCCGGAGCCCGCGGTGGAAGGCCATGGAGAGGCTGGGGATCTGGGCTGTGCAGACCTGGGTTCAAGTCCCATTCTCCATGCTGTGAGACTTGAGGCAAGTCACTGCACCTCTCTGAACCTCACTTTTCTCATCTGCCCAATGGTGGGGGGCTCCCATTGCAGGGATGCTGCAAGAATTTCAAGTGCAATTGTCCAGCTGGGCACGGTGGCTCCTGCCTGTAATCCCGGCACTTTAGGAGGCCAAAGCAGGAGGACTGGGTGAGCTCAGGAGTTAGAGGCCAGCCTGGGCAACATAGCAAGAACCCTATCTCTACAAAAATAATACAAAACATTTTAAAAATTAGCTGGGTGCAGTGGCTCACGCCTGCAGTCCCAACTACTTGGGAGGCTGAGGTGGGAGGATTCCTTGAGCCCAGGAGGCCAAGGTCACAGTGAGCTGTGATTGCACCACTGCACTCCAGCCTGGGTGACAGAGTGAAACCCTGTCTCAAATAAATAAATAAATAAGTGCCCATGTCCGGGCCAGGGTTTGGGGAGCTAGGGAGGAGAGCCTTTCCAGAAGCCTCGGCTCAGCTGCCCCGACCTCTGGCCCATTTCCTTTCATGCTTAGTGTTTCTGAGGCCCTTCCTTACCTGCCTCGGGTTTCAGTTCCTCAGACGCTGCCCCAGGAGATGCCTGCTGGCTGACAGCATTCGTGACCTCCGAGGGCACCTCAGGAGTGGCCTGGGAATGGCCAGCAGCTGGGCCCTCGTCCAGGGCTCGCCGGAGGGACCGGAACAGGGAGCAGGAGCTTCGCCTTAGCAGACCCGCGTCTTCCTTGGAGACCTGGGTCGAAACCCGCTGGCTGGCCCGGGAGAAGGCCTGCTTCAGGGTGCCCAGGCCCAGCCTTGTGCCATCGACGCGGTGGCCACTGGGCTCTTTCCTGCTGCCTGTTCGCCGGGAGCTGTGAGCTGGAGTCTGCAGCTCCTCAGCCTTCCTGGGGCTCTGCAGTTCTGGCCCAGGAGTCTCTGTCCGCGGTGAGGACATCTTGGCAGCAGGCGAGCTGGGGGCAAGAAGGAGGCTCAGCAGGCCTGGAGGCTGCCCAGGAGCAGCCACAGGGAACCGGGAAATGTGTGCAGCCCTTGCGGCCTGGCCACGCCCAGGGGCTTGGTCAGGGGAGGCTTCCCAGAGGAGGCAGCCCTCAGGCTGTCAGAAGGAAGCGTCACTGGCGTCACCAGGCCACTCAGCGAGAGCCCTCAGTGTGCCAGGCCACAGCTGGGCATGGAGATACGCACTGCTGCTGCCATCAGGAGCCTTCCCTGAGACCATCCCCAAAAAGCGTCTCCCCAGGTGCCCAGTGCCAGGCGGGACTCTCCCATTAGAATTGGAGGAGGGAGTCGATGTGCAGGTTGTGGGGCGCAGTCCAGGCCACAGCTCACAGCACCGAGGGCAGGACCCGCAGCCACGTCTAGGCCTTCCTGGATCCCTGACCCCCTTCCCCAGCCACCACCAGCCCCTTCACTGCCCTCCGGGTCCCTCAGCTCACCCCCCGTCAGCCCAAAAGGCCCGATTACTTTGGCTCAAAGGGGAGGGCAGGGATCCCCATGGGAGCCCACCCCCTGCCCTGGGTGTCACAGAGCCTGTGGAGCTGGTGTGGGGCCTGAGGGCACTGGCCAAGGCCACCCTGAGGCTTATCATGGCGGTGCAGCTGCAGGGGCGGCAGCAGGAGGAGCCTCGGGTCTATATTTAACTGGGGACTGGGGGGGTTCTTAACGCTGTTTCCCACCCATTGCCTCTCCCCCTCCCCCCCTCCACCACAGTGTGCTCTGGCCCCTCCCAGACACAGGGAATTGGGGGATCCCAGGGACACGGGGGTGCTGAGCCTCAACTGCTTCTGCTCCCCCACAGCAGGCTCCGCCCACACCCCCTTCCAGCCTTCACAGCTGTGCTTGCTTTCCTGGTTTTAGGCTGGGAGAGAGGAGGGGCCTCCCGCCCACCCCACTGTGGAAGCTGGGCCATGGGCAGGGGAGGGTATTAGGCCAGCAAAGTCTCACTTTCCCCTGGGAGAAACTGGGGCCAAAGAAGGGCTCGATCTGCCCCTAGCCCAGCCCCAGTGCCCCCCCACCCAGGTGCCAGGACCAAAGCCCTGGCCAGACCCAGCACCCAACTGCTGGGTGACATCGGACAGGAAGTGGGCCTCCCCAGGCCCCAGTTTGCCAGGGTGGAAGGACACCAAGGTGGGCAGGGCCCAGACCCCACTCACCCTCACCCTCCAGCAAGGTGCCTACCTACCTTTCTCGAGGTTCCCAGAGGCGGCCAAGCAGCTGGACAGAGGCCCAAGGTGGGAGCGACAGCCAGGCGGTTGATGGACTTTATCAGCCCTGCCCTGGCCACAGGTCGGCGACTTCCCCCAGCGCCAGGCTTCAGAGACCCTGCCTGATTCAGATGTGACCCACACACTTCAGGGCGCCATCTGTCCCAGCCTCCACTCTCCCCTCTCTCCCTGGTGCCCTCCATGCTTGGCATGGGGGCTGGTGCCCAGCAGGGCAGGATGTCGTGAAGAGAACCGTTCAGCACACACCTCATCCTCTGCTGTCAAGGGGGCGGGGCCCGGGGTGTGGGGCAAGGGTGAGCCAGGCTCTGCCTTCCTGTTTGGGAGAGCTCACACTTAGTAAGCACCTACTGTGTGCCCAGCTCGAGGCCTGACACAGATCAGCTTCTGTGACAGCAAAGATAGGCAGTGTCCTTTGCCCATTTCACAGATGAGGAACCTGAAGCTCACAGAGGGACACAGTCTACAGCTCAGAGCCAGGAGCAGAGGTGGGACCTGCCGTGTCTCCACCCCGAGGGAGTCAGAGCTGCCGCCCAGAAGCCCCTCCTCCCAGCTGAGACCCCCAGGGTGTCAGCAGGTCCCAGAGTGGGGTCGGATGTGGAGGTCCTCTCCCAGGAGGCCCTGAGGAAGGCCAGGTAAGGAGGGGCAGCTATGCCGGTGAATCTTAGGAGGTTACACAGGCAGAGGTTTGAGAGCCGCTCAGCCTGCTTTTGTCCCAAAACAGAACTGCACTGAAGGGTCATCGTGGTCCCCAGATAGCCCCTCAGCCTCCAGCCATGCCACCTTCCACCCTGCAGCTCCTGACAGCGTCCCGAGCCATTCTCAACCTTCCCAAAGCAGAAGTCCAGCCAGGTCACTCCCCTGCTTTAAACCCTTCCGTGGTTCCCACCTGCCCAAGCCCCGCAGCCGGGCATCCATCCTGGAGCCAGCTCCCTGCACCTCCACCTCCCACTGACCCTGCCTCGGCAGCTTCCCCCGGGGTTCATGGACGACCCGCACCCCCCCAGCCACCTCTCTGTCCTCCCAGCTGCACGCCCAGCCTCCGGCTTCCCCTGTTTGCTCTTTACAACTGATCTGGGTTTCAGGACGTTGGGTACAGATTCCTGGCACCACCCACTGTCACCATCTGTCTGCTCAGTGGCACACGGGACTGTCCCTGTGGTGACCTGGCCCTCTGCCCTGGCCTGGCAGCCTCTGTCCATCTACCCCCCTCACCGCAGAGCACAGCCTAGAATGGGGGACACATGGATGTCAGGGTCGCCCCGCCTCCCTGGGCTGGCCTGCCTGCTGCCACGCTAGGGCCTGCAGGCTGAGACCTGAAGGCCCCTCTCCACTCCCCCCTCCACCTCCCAAGGCTCTCGCTTGGCCTGTCCCTGTTCCTGTGCCTGCCTTTCCACAACCCGTGGACTCTCTCTGGCTCTCTTTCTCTCTGAGTCTCTCTGTCCCGGTGTCCGGAAGGTCCAGGGGGGCCGGCTCCTGTGCTGCCGCTCCCTGACTGCAAGGCCCTGGAGACCAAACCCGTCCTGAGCCCCAGGTCCTACTCTCCCCAAGTCAGGCTAACACACCCTTTGTGGGCCCAGCAGGGGCAGGAAGCCAGCCAGAGACACAGTCACTGAGAGTTCCCACCCTGGGCCACCCTAGCCGTGACCGAGAAGTCAAGCCTGGACTTCCCCACCCTGCCTGCCCCAGCCTCAGCTTCTCCTCCCCGCTTTCCCCCAGACCTCTCCTGCAGCCGCTCCTCATCCTCTGGCCACGCCACAGTGCTCCCAGCCTCCCACCTACGCTGGGACTGTTTTCACTCCACTCCTCAATGCTCAAAAGGAGCCTCTGGGGTGACTGCCTATACTGCACCCTGGGCCCAAGCCCTGGCGGGGTTGGTCCCCTCTCACATCCCCACCTGCCACCACCTCCCCTGATCACAGCCTCGGAGCTGCTCTCCTTCCCAGGCGCCCTCAATGCCACCTCCTAGGATCAGTCATAAGAATCTTGCCAAAATGTAAACCTCCTTTGTTTATTGTTTTTAAGAGACAAGGTCTTGCTGTGTCACTTCACCCCTACTGGGGTGCAGGGGTGCAATCACAGCTCACTGCAGCCTCGAACTCCTGGACTCAAGCTGTACTTCCCCACCTCAGCCTCCCAAGTAGCTGGGACTACAGGTGCGCAACTCCATGCATGGCTAATTTTTTTATTTTTTGTAGAAACGGGGTCTCACTATGTTGCCCAGGCTGGTCTCAAACTCCTGGCCTCCAGTGATCCTCCTGCCTGAGCCTCCCAAAGTGCTGGGATTACAGGAGCGAGCCACTGCGCCTGGCCCCGTAAACCGCCTTTGAAAACTTTCCTCGCAGCTTCTCTTTTCCTCCTGGCCCCTCAAAATAAGGCAAATGACAAGGGGGTGTGTTCTCACCACTCCTGCTCCTCAACATTTGCTTGGAAGAACTAGTTAAGGCAATAAGGAAAGAGAAATAAATAAGAACTATAAACACTGGGAAGGAGCAGATTAAACTGTCATTATTCATAGGTGACATGATTATTGACTTAGAAAATCTGAGACTAAAAATTATTGGAGCTAATAAAAAGGCTTAGTAAGTTGTGTGCCTTGATTGATTATGTAAATACAGCCAACACTTTTCCATAACCTAGCAAAGCCTCTGAGAGCCACTTACAACACTTCCCTTCACAGGAGCAACAGAGCATAAGCCGCCTGAGCCGCTGTCGCCCTCGGAAGAGGCACAGCGCCCTCCTTAGCTTGGGATTCAAGGCCTCTTCTAATGACCCGTCTGGTTTCCTGCACTCTGATCACTCAGAAGTGCCCACCTCTCCTCCACACCTTTGCACTGTCCTTTCTGCCTACAATGTCAACTTATTGAAAGCTCAGCAGAAATGCCTCCTCCCCTGAGAAGCCTTCCCTGACCAGCTGAGCCCCTACCACAGTCGCCCCCTCCTGCTCCGGGCCTGGGCACACCTGCCTTGACTTGACAGAGGGACAGTTACCGAGCCTGGAGGCCAGGAGAGCCCCAGGCAGGGGGTGGGCCGGACTCAGCCCCCAGCCACAGCTGGTACTCCGCAGTCTCCGGGGGAAACCAGGAAGGCGAACCTGACGCTGGCGTGAGCAACTGGCCCCTGCACACTTGAGCGCACCGCATTCACACACCTGAGCGTCGGCCTGAGAGCGTCTCCCTGTATGTGTGACACTGCCCCGGAGTGTGCCCTAGCGGGCTGGGTCTGTCTGTGCCTGCAGGCCGTCTCTGTGTCTGTCTGTCTGTGCTTCTTGCCTGAGTGTGTCTGCTGTGTGTCGGGTGTGAGTGTGTGCGTGTGTGTCCGCTGTGATTTGTGCTGCCGCTCTGGCCCGGGCAGCCTGGGCTCTGAGTGAGGCCCTTGGCCTGGAAGGCCACACACAGAGCCGGAATGGTCCTCAGGCCTGAGAGTCGCCCCCGCCCGCCCACAGCACCCCATGCCCTCCTGCTCCACCTTCCCGGGACATACCTGCTGAGCACGCAGCCTCGGCCCAGGAAGAATGCAGCCACCTGAGAAGCTGGCCCGTGGGGCCTTCAGAGTCAGGCCCTGGCCATGGGGCCTCCGGAGCAGCCCGAGCGAGTGACTAACAGCTGGGACTTCCCAGCCATGGTCAGTGCCTGCCAGGCCCACCCGGCCCCACCCACAGCCCTGCCCTCCGCCGGGACCCCACACTTTCACTTTCAGAGAAGTTCCCACTTCCTTTTCATTCCAGAGGCAGTCACTCTAGCTTCCACTCCGGATAACACAGGGCTCAGGCCAAGGGTCAGAGAGTGAGGGAGGGCAGGGCTGCAGAGGACACACTCAGGGCTCGAGCAGCAGGGGGTGGACACCACCTGCGACCTGAAAACACCACCAGCCCCTCCTTTGCTCAGAGGCCAGGAGAAGCAGGCACTGGCCTGGGGGGACACTAGGCCCACAGCGCCTGAGCCCAGAAGGACCCCCGCCCCCCACGTCAGAGGCTCTAGCACCAGGCCGGCCCATCGAGTTCATCCCGAGATCCTGCAACCCCCATCAGGGACGCTCATGTTGAGAGCCACGTGCCATTCCCTGGGGCTTCAGGAGCTGGAGTAAGGGACGGGGCCCTGGGGACAGACGGGACACACTCAGGAGTGAGGAGGGACAGCATCCTGGGCAGGGGCAAAGGTGTGCAGGCAGGGCCCACTCCCCACACAGGAGTCAGGCGGGCAAGCTGCTGCAGGGAGGGCCACTGACACTTCCCAGAAGAGGCAGCCTCACCCCTGCACAGGGGGATTCCGCAGCCGGCATCTTAGGAAAGAACTCAGGGAAAATCCAAGGAGAACAGATCCAGACCTGTCTCAACCTGGGCTGGGGCCACCAGGGTGTGTGACAGGGCCGCTGCAGGGTGCTGACGTGGGCAGAAAAAGCCTCCTGCATCCTCCAGCTGAGGGCAGGGGTGGCCCCGTGCCCCCAGTGTCCTAGGGCTGAGGGCAGAGACGGCCCTGTGCTCCAGCGTCCTAGGGCTCAGGGCAGGGGTGGCCCCGTGCTCCAGCGTCCTAGGGCTCAGGGCAGGGGTGGCCCCATGCACCCAGCGT
>NW_022436960.1:399246-424316 GCF_009761245.1 Sapajus apella
ACCCAGCGTCCTAGGGCTCAGGGCAGGGGTGGCCCCATGCACCCAGCATCCTAGGGCTCAGGGCAGAGATGGTCCCATGCACCCAGCGTCCTAGGGCTGCCATAGCAGGACCAGAGACTGAGCCTCAATGACAGACATTTATTCTCTCCCAGTTCTGGAAGCCCGAGGTCTGCAGCAAGGCTTCTGCGGGCTGGCTTCTCCCGGGGCTCTCTTCTTCCCAGGTCTTCACAGGGTCTTCCCTCTTCGTGTCTGTGTGCATATTTCCTCTTCATACAGGTTAGGCTCCACCCTAGTGACTTACCTTCAACTTATTACCTCTTTAAAGGTAATAAGCATTTTTATAAGGAATTTTCCAAATAAGGTCACATTCTCAGGTTGGGACTTCAACATATAAAACTTTTTTTTTTTTTTTTTTTTTTTTTGAGACAGAATCTCTCTGTCATCCAGGCTGGAGTGCAGTGGTGTGATCTTGGCTCACTGCAACCTCCACCTCCTGGGTTCAAGCCATTCTCCTGCCTCAGCCTCCCAAGTAGCTGGGACTCTACAGGCACCCATGACCATGTCCGGCTAATTTTTTTTTTTTTTTTTTTAAAATTTAGTCACTCTGTCCCCCGGGCTGGAGTGCAGTGGCACGATCTCAGCTCACTGCAACCTCCGCCTCCCAGGTTCAAGCCATTCTCCTGCCTCGGCCTCCCAAGTAGCTGGGACTACAGGCGCCCGCCACTAATCCCAGCTAGTTTTTGTATGTTTAGTAGAGACATGCTTCACCATGTTGGTCAGGCTGGTCTCAAACTCCCGACCTTGGGTGATCCACCTGCCTCAGCCTCCCAAAGTGCTGGGATTACAGGGGCAAGCCACGGTGCCCAGCCTGACATATGAATTTTGTGGGGGAAAAACAGCCCGTAACAGACTGGAAGGTGCCTGAGATGCTGCGGCAGCATCTGCAGAGGGGTCAAATTAGACTCAAAGATGCCAGCACCTCCTCCAGGAAGCCTGCCAATTAACCACTTGAGTCACTACCCCCTGAGCCCTGGGTTCTCTCTGTGAAGTGGGGTGCTAAGAGTCCCAGTTCAAGCCCGAGAGATGCCCAGCAGCCCACAGGCCCTTCCTCCCAGCCCAGTCCCACCTGCTGGCTTGAGTCTCACCCCACCTGTCTCCAAAAGGCAGAGATGAGGGGTGACAGGGAATAAGCGTAACTGAACAGAGACAGCCGGGCCAAGGTGGAGGGCTTCCTGGGGCTCAGTGACCTGCTCACCGCCACACAGCTGGCCAGAGAGGTCAGGACTGCGCCTGAGGCCTCTGGCTCTGTGCACTGGGTCTTCCCATGGAGCCAGGCCCTGGTGGACTGAAGACTTCCCGGTCTGATTCTCCCACCCCCCAACTCACAGGGCATGTCAGGGTCCCAGGACCTCCAATTACTGGTCACTTCATTCAATACATAGGTGCCTGAAAATCTCGTGAGGCCAGGGCCTGGGGGCTGCTCTTGGACATCCCCTCAACCTCCATCTGCACCCCATGGCCACCTGAGCCTGTGCCCACTTTTCAGCTAAGGTTGCAATGTTTCTTTCATTCTATGTCCATGTTTTTCCCCAAATTTCTCAGTAAAATCCCTTTGGAAAAGTCCCAGCCTTGTCTCAGAGAAGCCTGGGACACAGGGTTGATCCAGGGTCAGGAGAAGGCAGGGCAGGGGCCATTAGGAGCGGGAGACCTAGCCAGGGACACCGAGCAGAGGTCAAGCCCAGCTCCCCACGATCTTGGAGGGGCGCTTCGATCTCTGAGCCTCAGTTTACTCCCCCAGAATATGGGATTGTTGTCGGGATCAAGTGGGTTTGCCTTGGCTGAGGACCAGGCTCCCAGGTAGGGAAGGCCAGGGAGCAAGCCCCCCACCACCAGAAGCCTGCATGACCTGGGGGTCGCTGGGAGGCCAGGCTGTCCCACCGGGGATGCACAGGCCAGAGGCGGCGGCTTCCACCCTCACTGCTGCTGGGCCCAGGGCGAAGCTCAGCGTGAGAGCCAGAGCCCCGGGCTCCCTCCCCGCCCTGACGAGGCTGCCGGCCGCGCACAGCAGGCCACTCTGCCCCAATCCCGTATTGCAGGGTTGAGGTGGGAGCCGGGCGGTGGTCCCAGCCGACGTCCCGGGGAGCCGCAGGGTGACTCCCGCGAGCGGCCGCAGGTCGCCGCGTGCTGGGGGGCGGGCACGTCTCCGCCCACGGGCTCTGGGCGTGGCTGGGCGGTCCGGGCACCTGCTGGCGAGGGAGGGCGGCGGAGTGGAGAAGCGCCCCGCGGTCGCCCCTCCCCATCCCCGGCTCCAGGGTACGCAGGGTCCTGGGACCTGCAGTGGGGTCGCCTCCGCCCGAAGGCAGCCCTGCTGGACCGGGAGTGGTGGACTCCGCCCGGGCTCGGCATCTCCGCGGTGTGGGTCCGGAGCACCCGCGTTGAGACCCGTGTCATAATTCGCGCCCAGGAGCGGAGTGGTGGGAATCAAATCTCAGTAAATGGCCTCGTCGCCCACCCACGTGCCGGCCTCCTGCACCCCACACCCCGCGTGTCCGCAACGCTTCCTGCGAAATGTCTGTTCCCATTCACAAAACTACCCCATGTCCCCGATCCTGGTCAAGCCTCTCCAGGACCGGCGGGAAGCGCTGGAGGAGGACGGAGAGGACCTCGAAGGCCTGCCCCACCCCTCGCCTGAGCTATAGTCCAGGGCAGGGCCCACGGTGTCCTGAGGTTTCAAACTAAGCAGGCTGCCAGGCGAGCTTCCACACCTGTCTCCCACCTCTCCGGCATTGCGGGGCACGGCTATTTTTAGAAGGAAGGCGGTGGGAGAAAGTGCATCTTTGTCCTGGAGGCTGGCAAGGCAGCAGGAAAGCACAAAGAGGCAGTGCCTCCTGCCTCTCTCGCTCACCGGTCACGGGTCTCCAGTCCCTGGCACGCCTGCCTGGACCTTCGACTTGGCGAAGTTGACATTTATGGTGTCCCACTGCCCGGCCCTAAGCTTCCTCGCCCTGGCTCAGGCTGGCCAAGGCCAGGGGACCAGGTTGGGGGACACACCCTGGGAGTGGGCCCTGGGCCACGCTCAAGGCTCTGCCCCCTCATGCCAGCTGCAACCAGGCAGCAGGGCTCCCCTTCTGCAGTAGAACAGAGTCCAGAGATAATGTCGATGGACCCCCACATAGTACAGGAAGAGATGCCTGCTTACCCAGCCTCCCACATGGGATCTGTGGCAGCCTGCTGGCTTCCTAACCCCAAGGATTCCTCTGGCAGCCTCTCACCTCGGGCACCTTGCTTTGCACCTCAGTTCCTACACATGTAAAATGGGACCTTCACAAGGATTTAACGAGATCCAACCTGGAATGGGGCAGCCCATGCCAGGCACCATCGCTGTGCCCTCCTGCACCCAGGGGAAGCAGGTAGCAGGGCCTTCAGGGTCCCACCCTGGCCCCAAGGCAGCCCCATGGAGGGTTGGGAGGCCACCTGGAGGAGGCTGCTTCTGCCTTGGGCAGCCTTGGCCAAAGCAGAGAGAGGGTCCCTGGGCAGAGGCACCAGCCACAGCACCAGCTCAGCCTTGCCCAGCCTGCTCCAGTGCCACACCTGAGTGGTCACACACTAGGTGCTCTGAACTGGCCAGCCTGGGCTGGGAGCTGAGGCCCTCACCTAGAAGGCCACAGGCAGAACCCAAACTGTTCTCAGGCCCCTGCATCCCCACCACGTGCCCGCTGGCCATCAGGAAGTGCCTTTATTTCTACGTCAAACCACGGAACAAAGCAGGGTGTGATCCAGATCTGGACCACAGGCAGAAGAGGGCAGGGCTGCAGTCCTGGCAGACCCGGTGAGACAGGAAGCAGCCTCTGGGCTCTGCCTGCGGGATGTCGGGGCAGGCCCGACCCTCCTGTGCACCATCCCAGCCACCCTGCGGCAGAGGCCCTCAGCAGTCAGACGGCAGACCCTGGCCACGTCCTTGTCCTATCCCCGGGCCGGGGCTGCCTGGTCCTCGGAGCAGACACACTCGCTGCCAGCATCATCTGCAGGTCTCCTGGTTCTCCGAGGGGACTCGGGGGGTGGGCTGCAGAAACATAAAGGAGGCCGTGTTGGTCAGGGGACTGCAGCCCAAGAGGATCCCAGCAGTCCGAGATGAACCTTTGGCAGGCAGCTGGGCTGGGGCAGGCCAAGAGGTCCCCTTGGGTGATGAGAAGGGGAGGAGGCAGAATGGGGCTGGGCTCTGCCAGCAGGAGCAGCTCCCAAATCCACCAGAGGAGGGGGTGGCAGAGGGAAGGAAGGCCTGGAGCAGACTCAAGGGCATCCCCAGAGCCCAAGTCCCAGGACTGACCCAAGGGATGGTCTCTGATGCTGTCCTGGAACCTGGGCAGAAACTGACAAGAGGTTGAGGGGGGCTTTGGGCAGAGGGGGGGTTATGGGTCCAGACGGACCCCTTCTGAAGGGGGTTTCCTGGCAGTACGGGCTGTGGTCTGGGGATGGGGAGAGGGCAGGCAGGGTGCTAAGCAGCTCCAGCGAAGGCTGAATTCACTTCCTCCTCAGGGAACAGACTCCCAGGGGTCTCCAGGGGATAAGACGTCCCAGGGCACAGCTCACGACCCTCGCCCAGCCCGAAGTGGCCCTCAGAGCCGTCCACAAGGCCCCCACAGCCCAGCCTGCTGCCTCTCCTGTGCCTTGGACCTGGCCCTGGCTGCACCCTCCTACCCACATGGTCTTCCTCTCAGAAGCTTTAGCCTTTATTTATTTATTTATTTTGAGACTGAGTTTCGCTCTATCACCCAGGTGGTGTTGCAATCTCAGCTCGCTGCAACCTCCACCTCCAGGGTTCCTGTGATTCTCCTGCCTCAGCCTCCTGAGTAACTGGGATTACAGGTGCCTGCCACCACGCCTGGCTAATTTTTGTTTTAGTAGAGATGGGGTTTCACCATGTTGGCAAGGCTGGTCTTGAACTCCTGACCTCAAATGATCTGCCCACCTCGGCCTCCCAAAGTGCTGGGATTACAGGCATGAGCCACCGCACCCAGCCTGCTTCAGCCTTTAAACAAGGCACCTGCAGCCAGACGGAGCCTGCCAATAACAGGCCAGCCCATCCCCCCAGGATGTGCACCTGCACCTCACAGCCTCCCAGGCCCTAGTGAGCAAGGTGCACTTGCTTCAAAGGTGATGACAGTGGGGGAGGACTGGGTGATGAGGGGTGAGAATGTGTCGTCACTCATTCAGCAAGTACGCGCTGTGCACCTCCCATGCCCAGGCCTGGGGCTGAGAGTGGCTGAGGGACCTCACTTGCAGATGGGAGGGGGGACGGTGCTAGGGAGGGGGTCAAGGCCAGGCAGCACCTAGGGCCCCAGGCAGAGGTTCCAAGGGCCGGTGGAGGACGGGATGTGAACAGGCAGGAGGCGGGAAGTGGAGCCGCAGGAACCACGCCCCACTTCTGACCTTGGCAGTGGCCCCCTCCTCTTCTCAGCACCCCCTCAGGCGCCCTCACTCACCAGCAGCAGCCCCGCTCTGAGAGGGGCCCCTCTGGGCATGCTCCGGGGGCCAGCGCCACTCGCTGCTCTCCACAGGGTCCACCTCGCTGGGCTCCACCACAATTGAGGGCAGATGCTGGCCCAGCCGAGGGCCCTTCTCCTGGGCACTTGCCACAGCCTACAGGGAGGGTGAGCAGGATCACGGCCATGCCAGGCCTGGCACTCCTGCTGTCTCCCACCCCCATCCTGCACACTGCCCCACGAGGGGGGTCAGGGACCCTTCCCACCCAGTCTCCAGGGCAGGGGTAGGCACATGTGTGTTTGCACAGGCACATCCCTGAGACGGCTCCCAGCCCCGACCCAGTCCCAACCTGGGGGGTAGGGTGCTCAGCCCCTGCGGTCACAGCTCTCAGAAGGCACCAGAGGACGCAGCTGTGCTCAGCCCCGGAGCCCATTGCATAGCCAGAGCCTGAGGCCGGAGACACCAAGGTCACCAGGAACCAGCGCAGGCTTCTGCACACCGCCAGCTGCCTCCTGCACCTGGACTCCTCCCAGCCCCTTCCTGGGGTCTTCCCTGCTGGGCCGTGGCCTCCTCCAGGCTTACAGGAGCTGGGAAGCAGTTGGCATGGCAACCCGAGCGGCTGGCTCTGGGCTTGCTCTTGGCTCATTGTTGAGTGCCCACAGGAGTGTGTGGGGGCTGTGTCCCCAGGCCCTCCCGGTGCCCGCAGCATCTCCGCCCCCCAGTCAGGGCCTTTGAGGCTGCAGTGCTACATGCAGAACTCCGTCCCTCAGCACCCAGAGGCCCCGACTTGCCTCGCTGTCCTACCTCCACGCCTGCACTCAGGCAGATGGCCCTGCCTGGAGCTCCCTGTCTCCCATCTCTTCACCTAGAAGGAAAGCTGCTGGGTCCACCTTCCCAAAAGAGCATGAGGGTCACGAGGAAGGGCAGCCAGGCCACGGGCAGGACTTGGCTGAATGGTATGAATAGTGCACGGTCCTGGGCTCCAGCCCAGAGTGTCTTAGAACCAAGGACCACAGGTGACCCTCACGTGTGAGAACAGATGTCACTGGGACATCTGTGGAATGAAGGAGCTGTCAGAGGACCCCCATCCCTACGCCACAGGCTGGACCCTCCCAGGGGCCACCCCTCATGCTGGCATTGCCAGCCCAGGGGCTCATTCCCCAGCCGGTCTCACTCCCCATGTGCCATTCTCCTTCCTGCCCCACCAAGTGCACTGGTCTCCAAGTCTGCCCACTGGGGTGAGCGAGGCCCAGGCCAGCAGAACTTGCCGCTCCGAGGCCTGGTGCTCACCACTGTCCGCCTGCCTGGGAGGCTGTGCCTGCAACCCCAAGTTCCAGACTGGTCCCTGTGTGACTCCAAGCTGGTCCCCCTCTCTGGCCCCACTGCTCCCCAACAAGGAGAATGGCTGGGCTGTAGAACTCAGAGCACCGAGGCTGCCACCCTGTGTAGGGAGCTTGTTATTTTAGCTTCATCAACACCCCCAGGGAAAGGTGGCGCTAGAGGCAGGGGACCCTGGCATTTGCTCACTCAGCAGAGAGCAATCCCTGGGGTCCTCAGGTCAGCAAGGGTGCTAAGTAAGCCAGGAATGCTGGCCTTCAATTGTTTTATCCATTATACTTTTATAAAAGAGCAATGAGCCAGGGGCAGTGGCTCACGCCTGTAATCCCAGCACTTTGGGAGGCCAAGGTGGGTGGATCACCTGAGGTCAGGAGGTCGAGACAAGCCTGGCCAACATGGCAAAACCCCGTCTCTACTAAAAATACAAAAATTAGCCAGGCATGGTGGTGGGCGCCTGTAATCCCAGCTACTCAGGAGGCTGAGGCAGGAGAATCGCCTGAACCCGGTAGGTGGAGGTTGCAGTGAGCCGAGATCATGCCACTACACTCCAGCCTGGGTGACAGAGCAAGACTCTGCGTCAAAAATAAATAAGCAACAACCTCCCCCACCCAGATGTGTAAACTGAGGCCAGCAGCAAGGCAAGGCATGCCCCAAGTCATGGGACAGGGTTTGAGGCTGGCTCCCTCCAGAGCCCCAGGGCCCCAAGGACAAATCTTCCCTGCTGGGCCTCCAGCCCCCTCGGCAGGGCCTGGCTGTGGTGGAGCAGGCTGGGGAATGCTCATGCTGCTGCTGCCACTGCACCACTGAGCTGCACGAGGACTGGGAGCAGAAACGGGGTGTCTGCTGCTGGCCTGATGCTGGATCCACCCTCCCCAGAAGGCTGCAGGCGCTGAGCCCACCCCACTCCACCCCACCCAGACCCAGTGCCCATGGCTCCAGCTGGACCTCTATGGGCTGCTCCCTGCTGGAGCCTGCTGCCAGAGGGGGCGCTGGACCGTGGCAGCAGCAGCATGAGCATTCCCCAGCCTGCTCCACCACAGCCAGGCCCTGTCGAGGGGGCTGGAGGCCCAGCAGGGAAGATTTGTCCTTGGGGCCCTGGGGCTCTGGAGGGAGCCAGCCTCAAACCCTGTCCCATGACTTGGGGCATGCCTTGCCTTGCTGCTGGCCTCAGTTTACACATCTGGGTGGGGGAGGTTGTTGCTTATTTATTTTTGACGCAGAGTCTTGCTCTGTCACCCAGGCTGGAGTGTAGTGGCATGATCTCGGCTCACTGCAACCTCCACCTACCGGGTTCAGGCGATTCTCCTGAACAATGTGTCTGCAAGAGGGCACGGGCAGGAGGGGAGATCTGGGAAGGCTTCCTGGAAGAATTCGGCTGATCTGATGCCTGAGGGATGAGCAGGAGGTAGCCAGGCCGGCTGGGAGGACAGAAGCACATTCTGAGACAGGGAACAGTGCAGGAAGGACACAGAGTGTCCAAGGGATCCAAACAGGTTTCTGAGACAGGAGGCTGGGAGTGGTAGGGACTGGGTTCAAGTCAGCCAGAGACCAAGGTGCCCGTTTCCTCCTCGAGAGCATGCACCCTGCACACCCTGGGCCAGGCCCTCAGCACCCACAGCCCAAGGGAAACTGACATCCTGCCTGCACTTGGCCGTGCCCATGCAGGCTGGCCACAGCAGAGGGAGCCCACTGGAGCTCTGGCAGCAAGGACTCGAAAGAGAGCCGCTGCCAGGAGTCGGCACCAGCCGCAGACTCTTCACCTGCACTCAGGCTGTGTGGGCTCCCTTGGGGCCACAACCAGGTCAGAGGCAGAAATGGGAGTGGGGTCTGGTGGTGGCTGGCATGCAGGCAGCAGGGGCCCCGGGCAGGGGACAGCCCTGCAGGAAGGGGACTGGGCAGTGGGAAAGCAGAGACCAGCAAAATGGAACGCCTGTTACACCCTGCGGGGGTGGGCGAGGGTGGTCCTGTGGCTGTCAGCAAAGCAGAGGGCTGCTATTCTGGGAAATGAGGTTTCTTTCACCAAACACCCTGCTCGGGTCAGCTGGGGTCCTACTGAAGCCCAGGGAAGGCTAGGAGGGGCACACATGCAGGAGGCCTCTCGGGGCAGCAGGCAGCAAACCTACACCCTCTGGCTCTTCCACCCAACCCCAGAGTCCCTGGCTGCCTCAGTGCCCCGCTGCTCCCAGGTGTGGCCCTCCGTCGAGCCTCTCCTGGATTCCATCCCAAGACCCAGAACCCAAGTTAGAGTCCAGGGCACAGGACAGAGACCCAG
This sequence comes from Sapajus apella, assembly GCF_009761245.1. NCBI lineage: Eukaryota > Metazoa > Chordata > Mammalia > Primates > Cebidae > Sapajus > Sapajus apella. The sequence continues at coordinate 408,341 of NW_022436960.1, forward strand.
CCAGTCTTGGGAAGGAGGCAGAGGGAGAGGCAGGAAAAACACTGCCACAGAGACCAGGCAAGAGGCGACTGAGCTGGAGGCAGAGGAGAAGACAGAGAGAGATAGAAACAGACCCACAGATGACACCTGGCCTGGAGAGAGGGAGACAGAGGCAGATGATAGAGCTGTCACCCTGAGCCATGGGGGCGGGGCAGGCAGTCAGGGAGCAAGTGGCCAAGGGCTGCTTTGCCCTGCCCAGCGCCAGGGTCCACCGCCAGCCGGGGCACCGCACATCGAGGGCGCCCACCACCCCCAGCGCCCAGGATCCCAGATCTTGCCGGGCACAGCCCCAGGGGCACAAGCCCGTGGAAGCATGACGTCCCACTGCCAGGCTGACCGCGCCAACCCACGCCCTCCCCTTCCCCAGGGAGCTCAACTCAAAACTCCCCAAATCCCCCCCATGCTCCTCCCCCTCCCACCCACCCCGCACCTGGTCGTCAGGGCGCGCTCGCGCTGGGGGCCCGCACGGCTGGGGTGAGGCTGGGGAGGGGGTGACCCTGCCCCACACTCACTCACACTCACCTCCCGCACGGCTGCTGGCGCCGGGACCTCCGCGCTCCGCTGGCTCCGCCCGCGCCCGGCTCACCCTCCTCCCCGCGCTCCCCGCCCACACTCTCTCTCTCAGCCTCCCTCGCACTCACGCCCTCCGTGGGGGCCGCCGCTGCCCTTGCTCCGCCCTCCCAGAGCCAGCCCCCAGGTAGAGCCCCGGCCTCGTCTTCCCTTGAGCGGACCCCTCCCCCAGGACCTGCCCCTGGCCACTTGAGACTGAGCCTCAAGATTTGCGTCCAGGAATCTGGGGTGCAGAATTTACTGGGGCCAGACACATAGAAAGAGGACTCCTTCCTACTGGGGACTAGAAGAGAGGAATAAAATGGCCAAAAAAGCCCCCCCACTCAGATGGGTCACAGGAAAGGGGGGGTCACCCCATAACCCTCCTCTCATCTTCACTTCCAGTTCCATTCCCAAAAAGGTGCAAAAGAGCCCTGGGACAAGCTGTCTCACTCAGTCCAGTGGCAGACCTGACACCTGAGACCAAGGTGCACAATCTATAGTCGGTGTAATTCCCAGCCTACAACCAGGAACCCTCCACCATCACTAATCTGTCATCCCACTTCTGTTGCATAACCACAGGCCAGCCACTGTCCAGCCACCATTCACAGCTGTTCATCTATCTTTGCCATCCCACCACCATCTGAGACCCACCATCGGCATCCATCATCTACCATCAGTAACCCAACATCCATCCCGCCCACAATCCACCATCTGCCATCAATAACCCAATATCAACCTCATCCACAATTCACCATCTACCATTGATAATAACCCAACATCCATTCCATCTACAATCCACCATCTACCATCAATAGCCCAACATCCATCCTGCCCACAATCCACCATCTACCTTCCCCCATGCAACCACCAGTCATCCATTCACCATCCACCATTCAACCACTGTCCAGAATCCAATGTCCATTAACCATCCATCCCCAGGCATCATCCCCTATCCAACCACCATGCACTCATCCGTTCACCACCAGCACCCATCACTTACCAAGCATCAATACATCACTACATATCCATCAGTCCAACAGTCATTCAGCATCCATCCATCTACCACCTATCCATCCACCACTCACTATGAAACAGCTTTCCATCAAAAATTTAACACATCTATTTACCATTTACATCTCCATCCACGTATCTAATTGTGAATCATCAATCTACTATTTACTATTCATTTATTCCAATTTATCCATTAACCTCCATCCAATCTACTACAATTCACCCATCTACAATTCAACCACCAGTTGCTCACCATTTGCCATTCATTCATTCATATTTCTATGAGCTGAATTCCTCCATTCATCCACCAACCATCTATCATCATCATCTCTTTTTGTTTGTTTCTCTTTTTTGTTTTTGTTTTGGGACCGAGTCTCACTCACTCACGCAGGCTGGAGTGCAATGGTGCGATATCGGCTCACTGCAACTTCCGCCTCTAGGTTCAAGCAATTTTCCTACCTCAGCCTCCCAAGTAACTGAGATTATAGGTGCCCATCACCACGCCTAGCTAATTTTTGTATTTTTAGTAGAGATGGGGTTTCACCATGTTGGTCACCCTGCTCTTGAACACCTGACCTCAGGTGATCCACCTGCACTGGCATCCAAAGGTGCTGGGATTGCAGGCATGAGCCACCGCACCTAGCCTACCATCACCACCTCTTATCCACATCCACCACATATCTACTCATTCATTGTCCATCTCACAACGTCCTCTATCTATCCACCCATCATCCAGCCATAATTCACTATTCATCCAAAATCCATCCAAGTACCATCTAGCATCCATTCATAGAAAAATTTATTGACCACCTTCTGTGTGCCAAACATTGTTCTAGGAGCTGAAGACAGAGTAGAGAGACAGCAGTGAGCATTTATTTACCATTATCCATCCGCCATGACATTCCACCCACCATCTGTCCACTCTCTATTCATGCACCACCCACATTCACTATTTACTCTCCATTCGACATCCATCTTCATTCATCATCCATTCACTATCCACTTGCTATCTATCCATCTTCCTCCATCTGTATATTAAACCATCCATTTACCATCTCTCCATCTACACACCCACTGTTCACCTTTCATGCATCAGTTTTCCAAGTTGTAGCCATCTACTGTTAACCTTCATCCATTCATTCAACACCGATTCATCATTCATCCATTGAGATTCCATCCAGCTGTTGTCTATCCACAGCCACCTTCCATCAATACCTCCACAGTACACAGCCCATTATTCATCCAGCTGGCAGTTATTCATTTATTTGGCATCCAGTCCCCATTCATGCACCAGAGAGCCACCATTTACTTGTCCACCACTTGTGATCCATTCATCAGTCATATACTCCTTGGCATTTCTATTCCATCTGCCCATCCGTTCTCTGTGCATAGATCCATCACAATCATCCACTTCTATTTATCCACCATCCAGCCATACTTCCATGACTTATCTACCCAATAAGCATCCACCATCTACTATGAATACTTACTGTCTGCAGTTTATGTCCACTGTGTATGGATTCATTTGGTATCCATCAATCCATCAATTCAGCATCCACATCCATCCGTTTTCCATCTATCAGTCTACAATGTATTTGTTTATTCTTCATCACTTAATCAACCGCCAACTACATAGATGCATCTACCATCTAGGTAGTTGGCGGTTGATTAAGTGATCTTCTACCCACCACATACTCATTCTACCATGACGTCCATCATTCATCCACTATCACTTACCCAGCCAGTTTTTCTTCCCCACCAGTGAGCCAGCCACCTAGTAATTCACCCACCCATGTGCTCATCTACTATCCTTAAGTTATATTCTATATTACTCATATACATAAACCTCAGTCCACCATTCTCATTTCCATTTCACCACCACCCATAGCCATCATTCATCCATCCAGCTTCTCACCATTCTTTTGCCCATTCATTCATAAACAAAACATTCATGTAGTAATAAATATTAATATAAAGCATTTTTTACTGCATGACAATTCTGGATTCCGGGGTCATTGACAGAAATAAGACCCAATCCAAATTCATGATCCAATGGTCCAACAGGGAGAAACAGGTCAGGCAGCGAAGTGTCTGTATGAAAATGTGAATTGGATTGAAATTCCCATGCCTCCATCTCCTGGATGTGGCATGGATGGAGCCCTTTGTTCTCCAAGAGGAGGGTGGGCAAGGGGGCATCATGGCGGGGTGAGCAGAGGCCTGACCTGGCTACTGTGGTTGCAGCTCAGCAGACCTGATGATGTGGGCATAGAGGGAGGTGGTAGCAGAGATTTTGCAAAGCTAGGAATGCCCAGCTGAGGGCTGAGGGGTCAGTCCCAGATGTGGGGGCAGCAAGGAGCTCTAGGGGAGTTTTAGGCAGGCAAGAAATCCAGTCAGCTACTTTCTGAGAAGGGACTCCCCGAATCTGTACACTGCTCCATGCAAGAGCATGGACCAGAAAGACAGGGACCTTCCTTAGAGTCACACAGCAATGCCAGAGTCGATCAGGGACCTGACACCCTGCTCGCTGTGGCTGCAGCTGCACCATCTGAATACCCAGACACCCTTGTGTCAGGAAAGTCAGCTGGCATGCTCCCCTTCCATTGCCCTATCCCCCAAATGCCACCCCCTTGCCACTTGGGCAGAAACTGCTCTCCTAACTTGTTAGTGCAAGTGTTAATATCACCTAAGGTGTCAGTTGTCATCCAAGATGTTGCCTGGCAGGGGCCTCCCAGCTTCCAGGGCTTGCTCCTAACAGGGCATGGGGAACCTGGGAAGTGGTCAAGGTCCTCGAGGCACCAAGCCACGGAGGCTGGGACAGGGAGAATCTGCAAAGACTGGCCTGGAGCCCAGAGCTGAGCTGTACAGTCGGCCTCAGGGCCCGTTTTTGCCTGGAGCCTCGGATGCTGCTTCTCCCCCTCCCTCCTGCCGCCACGGTAGGCCCTTCCTCACAGGAGACCGGCAGGTCCAGGGGCAGGAGCTGTGCCTGGCCACGCCCAGCATCTCCTGTGTGTCTATGGAGCCCCTTGCTCTCTCTGGGCCTCCCTGTCCTTGCCAATGCAGTAAGGGGATAGGGTGGACTAAGTGAAGGACCAGCGTTCCTGACATCCTCTGGCTCCACTGAGGCTGTCATTAGTCTCTTCCCAGCCCTGCTCCCCTACCTCCACACTTTCCAAAGCTTGAACAGGCTGGGCATGGTGTCTCACGCCTGTAATCTCAGCCCCTTGGGTAGCGGAAGCAGGAGGATCACTTGAGCTCAGGAGTTCAAGACCAGCCTGGGCAACATAGTGGGACCACAAAAAATATGAAAAAAATTATCTGGGTGTGGTGGTGCATGCCAGTAATCCCAGCTATTCAGGAGGCTGCATTGGGAGGATCACTTGAGCCCAGGAGGTCAAGGCTACCATGAGCAGTGATTGCCCCACTGCATTTTCCAGCCTGGGCGACAAAGCGAGACCCTGTCTCAAAAAAAAAAGGAGGTGAGGGCAGCATTGGCATTGGCATCTGCTGGGGCGCTCCGCTGGGAGCTGAAAGCCTGGCCCTGGGCCAGAAAGACTTGCTCTTGGCACCCTCTCGTGGCCAGGTTGGAGTAAGACACCGCAGACACCCTGGGCAGCTTCGAGAACTGCGCAAAGCGACAATACAGCACTTGGGTGTTTCATCCACGTGTCTCTGCTACATTTAATTTTTCCTTCCTCTTTCCTTCATTCCTTTCCTCCTTCCCTCCCTCCCTCCTTCCTTTCTTCCTTCCTCCCCTTCCTGCCCTGCTTCTCCTTCCCTCCTTCCTCTCTGCTACGCCTTGTCTTTTTTTTTTTTGAGACAGAGTTTCGCTCGTTACCCAGGCTGGAGTGCAATGGCACGATCTCGGCTCACCGCAACCTCCGCCTGCCGGGTTCAGGCAATTCTCCTGCCTCAGCCTCCTGAGTAGCTGGGATTACAGGCACGCACCACCATGCCCAGCTAATTTTTTGTATTTTTAGTAGAGATGGGGTTTCACCGTGTTGACCAGGATGGTCTCGATCTCTTGACCTCGTGATCCACCCGCCTCGGCCTCCCACAGTGCTGGGATTACAGGCTTGAGCCACCGCGCCCGGCCCCTTTCTGTCTTTTTTTAAACAGATGCAGCCTTGCTGTTTCCCAAACTGGCCTCGAACTCCTAGGCTCAGGAGATCCTCCCGCCCCGGCCTCTGGAGTAGCTGGGACTGCACAGGCTCATGCCACCAGGCCGTGCCATGTGAGCACCGTGGCCCTATGTTCTGTTCTCGAGCTGATCCTCTGAGACAAGGCAGGTCCAGGACTAACTCCTGTGCCCCTTGGCAGACTGGCAGGCAGGGGGTCATAAATAAATGACCCTGGTATAGGTTGGAGGGGCACAGGGGGCGGATGGACAGTGAAAGAAGGTGCCGACTGGGGGAGGCCTCCAGCCCCTCCTGGGACTGCCTCACCCTGCCAGGCAGCCCTGGTGCAGGGACTTCCAGCTGTCTTCTCCAAATTCTCCAACACCAAGTGCCCAGCCCCTAAATATTGGTTGACAGCAGTTTCCGGATGTTTCCCTCCAGATGTATTATAAATCATCAGGTTTCAGAAGGTTTTTTTGTGGCCGGGAGGAGTGGCTCATGACTATACTTTGGGAGGCCAAGGTATGCGGATTGCTTGAGGCCCGGAGCTCGAGACCAGCCTGGGCAACATAGTAAGATCCCCTCATCTCTACAAAAATTGTTATTTAAAAAAAAAATACTGGGCCAGGTACAGTGGCTCAGGCCTGTAATTCCAGCACTTTGGGAGGCCGAGGCATGTGGATCATGAGGTCAGGAGTTCAAGACCAGTTTGGCTAAGACGGTGAAACCCCATCTCTATTAAAATACAAAAATTAGCCAGGCATGGTAGTGGGCACCTGTAATCCCAGCTACTCAGGAGGCTGAGGCAGAGAATTGCTTGAACCCAGGAGATGGAGGTTGCAGTGAGCCAAGATCACGCCACTGTACTCCGGCCTGGGCAACAAAGCTAGAGTCCGTCTCAAAAACAAAGAAAGAAAGAAAAAAGAAAAAAATAGCCAGGTGTGGTGGTGCCTGTGGTTCCAGCGACTTGGGAGGCTGAGGTGGGAGGATCACTTGAGCCCAGAGAGGTCGAGGCTGCATTGAGCCATGATCGCACCACTGCACTCCAGCTTGGGCTACAGAGCAAGACACTGTCTCAAAAAAAAAAAAAAAAAATCCGGTTTTAGTTTTTTATTTTTTTGTGGGTTTATTTGTTTTGGGACTAAGTCTCGCCCTGTCGCCCAGGCTGGAGTACATTGGCGTGATCTCGGCTTACTGCAACCTCCACCTCCCGGATTCAAGCAATTCTCCTGCCTCAGCCTCTCGAGTAGCTGGGATTACAGGCACACACCACCACGCCAGGCTAATTTTTGTATTTTTAGTAGAGACGGGGGTTTCACGCTGTTGACCAGGGTGGTCCCGAACTCCTGACCTCAAGTGATCCGCCGACCTCGGCCTCCCACTGTGCTGGGATTACAGGCTTGAGCCCCGCGCCAGCCCAGGGTTTTTCAATGCGTCCTAAGAGGCTCCGCCCGCAGGGGGCGCCCTGCGCAGGGCGCTGCTCCCCGGCTCCGCGGGACCCCGACAGCGCGGGCGCGGCCTTCGGCTCCGGGTGGGGGTCTGTCCCCCTAGTGAGGGGTGCGGAGGGGAGGCGCTGCCGAGCGGGACCGGGCCGGGGAAACGCTGCCCGAGGCGGGGCGTGGACAGGAGGGGCGGAGCCGACGGCCGCGTTCTCCGCGCTCCAGCGCCCCCTCCCGGCCCGGGAGACGAACGCCCGACCGCGTCCCTCGGCAGCCGCCGGCCCTGGAGCCCCGGCGACACTCCTGTCCCCCCGCCGCCGCCTCCAGCCTCCCCCGCACAGCCGGAGAGAATGAGGCTCCAGGCAAAGCCTGGCAGGATCCACGCCGGGGCCGCGCGGAGCTGACACCCTGCTCACAGGGACGAGAGGCTCGCTTCTCATTGCACGGAAGGGGAAGTCGAGGCCCCGGCGCTGGCTGGTCCGGCGCAGGGAGCTCAGCTCGGGCGCGGAGCCGGGATGGGAATCGGGCTCAGCAGGGGACTAGGAGCGCCCATCCCGGGACTGTAGCCAGGCAGTCGGGGAAAGGGTGCTGCTGTCCTTGATTTCCGGCTTGAAGGACAGGTGAAGACAGAAGTGAGAGAGGCAGCCAGGTGACAGGGACGGGGCATGCAAGAACCCAAAGGCCTTCCCGAGGCGGGTCCCACCCAGTGTTGACCTGGCAGCCAGCCGGGAGGAAGGGAGCCGTCTGAGCCCACGCCAGACGCCCGCCCGTGTCACCCGGGGCTGAGGTCATCCGGCCCGCCGTGGGCTGGCAGAGTTCAGCCTGCCCCACCCTTGGCCCACCCAACACAGGGGACCTCGCTTGTCGCCTGCCCCCCCTTAACCCTCGGTGCTGTGCACATAGACAGGCTTGGCAGGGCTCGGGTCTCAGGCCGAGGGTCAGGGTGGTGACCTCCAGAGCCTCTGAGGACTCCTCACTGCTGAGGGCAGCAGCCAGCAGCCTCCAGCTGGGAAGCTCTGGGGATGCCAGGTCTTGCCATGTGGCCAGCACACTCCCACCCCACTAAGGGGCAGCTTCTGTTCACAGAGGTGGGCAGGTCCTGCTGCAGGCACGTGGTAAGTGAGCAGTGACTGTCGTGGGCCACCTTTGTGTAGCTAACATTAACTCTAAATTATGTGCCCCTTTTTAAAAAGTCCTCCTTAGTACAGTAGTGGGTAAGACGAAAATGCATATGTGTGTGTATAGCGCACAAGTGTCCTGGAGCGCCACGCCATAATCCTAGCCCAGCGCCCACCACCAGTCCTGTGAGCAGGCACTCTCCAGGCAATTGGCCTAAAACTAGGTGGCTTCACTGAGTCATGGAAGCCCTATAAAGATGGCATATTGGCCAGGCGCGGTGCTCATGCCTGTAATCCCAGTGCTTTGGGAGGCCGAGGTGGGCAGATCATGAGGTTAGGAGTTCAAGACCAGCCTGGCTGGCTAACATAGTGAAACCCTGTCCCTACTAAAAACACAAAAAATTAGCCAGGTGTGGTGGCATGCACCTGTAATCCCAGCTACTCGGGAGGCTGAGGCAAGAGAATTGCTTGAACCCTGGAGGCGGAGGTTGCAGTGAGCCAAGATCGCGCCACTGCACTCCAGACTGAGCAACAGTGTGAGACTGTCTCAAAAATAAACAAATAAATAAAGAAAATAAAATAAATAAAAATAAAGATGGCGTATTATCCCATTTACAGGGAGGAAACCAGGGACCGAGAGGCTGAGGAGCCTGCCGGGGTCACAGAGCTTGAGAGGGGAGACCTGCGTCCTGGGGTGCGACTGAGCCCTGAAGGGTGTGCTGGGCTGTGGGCCCGGGGCAGGAGGGGGTGGGGTGGGGAAACACCCCCTCACTGCAGCCACATTGGCACTGGCCACACCCCAGCTGGGGCCTGGAGACCTCCGTCCCAGGACAGCACGAGGGGTGGTTCGGGAGCAGACGCTAAGACGTGGAGGGGAAGAGGCTTGCCCTGGGGCCATAGCTGGAGCAGCCCAGAGCCAAGGGAGGGACCCCTAAGGCCAGCGGCCCACAGGGGAGCCCTGTCGCCCTCCCTCTCCTTCTACACAGGGGTGCTGAGCCCTGGGGACAGGCAGGATGGGTGCTAGGCCCGAAAATCATGCAGAACACGTCCACACCCCTGGCAGCTGCAGGTGGAACGGATTCTTGCTGAGCTCTAAAAGCCTCCAAGTGGATCCCCTGTGCCCTAGGGGCCAAGATGTGACTGCAGGCCTCCAGGGAGATAGGGGTCCAGCCCTTCACGGCCCTGGCCCCACCTGTGGGGTTTGGGGATAGGGTTCAAGGCCGGACTGGTCTCAGCCCCACGTCATGGCTACAGGGTGGGGTGTAGCATCCCCAGCCCTGCCCTGCCTCTGTGCCCCAGAGCAGTCAGGGAGAATGGGCACCTGGGGCTAGGCTGCCTGGTCGTGCTCTGTCCTGGCCTGGGCACACATTCCCCGGCACCTGTCTCTCCCAGGCCCTGCCTTCCAGTGGGCGGCTCACTCAGCCACCCAGCGAGCAGTCACCAGACACAGTGCCCACACTGCTTCCAAGGGGTGTGCAGCCTGGGCTGGCTGGGTGGGGTGTGGAGGTGGAGAGGGGCCAGCAGTGCCAGAGGGAGGGGTGGCCTCTGGGACAGTCTCTCTGCAAAGGCCTGGCATCCTAGACTCAGGCTATCCACCCAGTGAGCTAGATATCCGAGGTCATGTCAGGAGATTATCCTCTGAGTGCTGGGGAGGGCTGGGGCCTGACCCACAATAGTGATAACTGATGGGGATGGAGACCTGGGGTACAGAGCACCCCTACCCCAGCCAGTTCAACATCTCAGCTGAACCTCGCAGCCTTGTGCAGTGGGGCCGAGTGTGTACCACTTAGCAGGTGAGTAGCAACCTGCGGAATGAGTGTATGATCTGCCTCCAGCTCAGACAGGGGCAGTGGTGGACTGGCCATGGCATCACCCTGAACATCCCCAAACCATCCTCCCTCCACTCTCGCTTCGCCCTGGCCAGAGGTGGAGGGTGGCACTGGGAATAGGAGGGAGGTGAGTGCTTGTCCTGGCCAGCAGCAGAGGTCCTCGAGGGCACCAAGGGTGTCACTCTAGAGCCCACAGCGGTGGCTCTCAACCCAGAGCGTGCAGCGGAATCACCTGCAGGCCCCAGGCTCAGCCCCAGAGGCTCTGGGTGAGTGGATCTGGGTGCATTTCAAACAAGTTTCCAGGCACTGCTACCGCCAGTCTTATCTGGAGACTACTCTCTGAGAAGCACAAGGCGGCCAGAGGGACGGGAGTGTCCTCAGACTGCTTCTTCCAGGGAGTGGGCCCCTCGGTCCACACCCCAGACAGGACATGCCAGCCTTGCAGCCTCCGTGGACATGTCCATGCTCAGGGGCAATGCCTGGCCTCTGCCAACCACACCAGCTTAGATGAAGTCCAGGCACCTCCCTCAGCTCCCTGTGTGCCCCTGGGTGAGCCTCTCGCCCCCCCGAGCCTCAGTTTCCTTATCTGCACAGTGCGGAGGGGAGCAAGGCCATGTGCAGCTATGTGAGCAGGTGTGAGGGAAGCGCTGGACACACAGAGGCTGTTGAGATGAGTGTTCTTTAAAGGGGCATTCTTTCTTGCCAGGGACAAGGACACTGGCCTCATTTGGAAAGCGGCTCCTTGCTGCTTTGGGGAGGAGGCAGCACAGCCTGGCCAACTCAAAACCAGGCCTGCCATGTACCAGCGGTGACTTCCCCTCGCCAAGCCTCAGTTGCTGTAATGTGGGCAATTCCTGTCCCTACCTCCTGGGGTCCCCATGCAGCTTGGCGCTGAGGTCCACGGACAGCTCAGCACAGGGCACTTACAGCAGGGGTGTCCAGTCTTTGGGCTTCCCTGGGCCGCATTGGAAGAAGAATTGTCTTGGGCCACACATGAAATACACTAACAATGGCTGATGAACTAAAAAAAAAAATCAATTTGATTTTTATTTTTTGAAACAGTCTCACTCTGTCACCCAGGCTGGAGTACAGTAGCACAATCTCGGTTCACTGCAACCTCTGCCTCCCAGACTTAAGTGACTTTCCCACCTCAGCTTCCCAAGTAGCTGGAATTACAGGCACCTGCCACCAAGCCCAGCTAATTTTTTTGTCTTTTTGGTAGAAACGGGGTTTTGCCATGTTGCCCAGGCTGGTCTCAAACTCCTGGACTCTAGTGATCCACCCACCTCAGCCTCCCGAAGCGCTGGGAGTACAGGTGTGAGCCACCGCGCCCGGCCTCCTGTTTTGTGTTTGTTTTTGGTTTTTGTTTTTGAGACAGTCTCACCCTGTCGCCAGGCTGGAAGCAGTGGCACAATCTTGGTTCAACAAAACCTCCGCCTCCCAGGTACAAGCAACTCTCCTGCCTCCGCCTCCCGAGTAGCTGGGGTTACAGGTGTGTGCCACCACACCCAGCTAATTTTTGTACTTTTAGTAGACAGGTTTCACCATGTTGGCCAGGATGGTCTCGATCTCCTGACCTCATGACCCGCCCGCCTCGGCCTCCCATACTGCTGGGATTACAGGCGTGAGCCAGAGCGCCAGCCTTTGCTTTAAGGAAGTACACACATTTTTGTTGGGCCATATCCAAAGCCCTCCTGGGCCCGTTCAGCCTCAGCGGGTGGGACAGGCTTGGTGTGGGTATTTGCCTCCGGGCCTGTGAATCCTCAGTGCCTCCTAAGGGCGCTCTCCATCTGCCCCTCCCTGACTTCCTGGCCCAGCCTCCACACCCACCCCACCCAGGCGTGAGTAATTCCCCCAGGTCGTGCTGTGGGCTCTGGGAAGGGAAATCCTAGATGGGAGGCTCCAATGGGCCCGGATGGAGACCTAGGAGCCCCCTTCATCCTCCGGGCACAGCGGGGCCCCGGCCCGCTTCCAGGCAGGAGAGAGAGGTGGGCAGAACCAGCCTCAGGGAAGATGCCTCTGGTGCCGGGAAGCTGGGCGGGGCGCTGGGGAGGGGGTGCAGTGGAGCCCAGACAGGTTGCACAGGTTGTGCCAGTCAGCGCTGCAGCCTGTCACCTTGTGTCATGTCCGCCGTCATCAGCTGCTGCCTGTTAGCACCACGAGGGCTGTCTGTGCGTTCTGTCCCCATTGTGCCTGCTGGCTGCACCCACAGCCTCCCCGCAGCCTCTCGAGGACGACAGCTGAGCCTCTCTTTCCCCTCTCCGGGGACTCTGTGACCTCCATCTCCTCTTCCCCTTTCAGGGGAGGCGCTGGAGGTCATGGAGGTCACAGAGTCAGTCGGCGAGCCCTCCCTGCACCCACAGGGTGTCTGAGGTAGGCACTGCTGGCTTCACTGCTCTTCAATGCAGGGAACATTCCTGGCTGCAGTGGGGCGTTGCCTGAAGGACATCAGCGAGGGGATCGGGAGGGCAGGGCTTGTGGCCAGGGCTAGACCAGGGTGCCCAGAAGCAAGAGGCAGCAGGTTCAGAGAAGACAGTGCAGGTTGGCAGCACTGCCAGCCCTGGGTCTGGGAGGGAACAGGCTGGCCACGCCTCGGCTGGAGGTAAGAAGTGAAGGCTGCAGAGACAACCACAGAGGAGACAGTGTCACCAGCTCTGGCTGGCTGGACAAGACAGTGACGTTTGGCCGGGTCACTGCCCAGGGCCACGCAGCAGAGAGGGAGCCAGGGACAAAAGCCCCTCTGCTGTCCCTTCCCTCCCTCCCCGCCTCCATCAGGCCTCCTAGGAGCTGGCCCCAACTGCAAACCAGAGGGCAGAGGCCGACAGCACCCACACAAGTGGACCCCGGACACAGAGCCTGAAGAGAGGTGGCAGTGGCCCTGGGGCACTGGAAGACATGGTCCATGAGTGTGGTAGCCGCGCTGCTGCCAGCCCCTTCCTGCAGCAGCCCCAGTGTCCCTCTCACTGGGCTCTTTCCAAATAGACCCACCTGGACTTTCCCTCATTTGAGGGTGCCAGCTCATTCCCATGGGGCCCCTGGTTGATAGCAAAGTTTTCAGCTCAAGTGCAGGACCACTGGCCCACTCTCCAGCTCTGCTCCGAGGCTGTCCCCAGCCTGGCTCCCTTGCCCGGGCCCTGGCCGGGTCTCCAGGACGGGCCTCCTGGCCCTCTGAGACTATGCATTTCTCCCTGGCTACTTGAACCTCCAGAATAATGGCTTCCCTGACTCCCTGGCCCGCTACCACCACTGCAGAGCTCAACACAGAGGTGGAGAGAGCTGTCGCCCCCCCCCAACGCCCAACTGGTGCACCCTGCCACCTTCCAGATGCACCCACCCCACCCCCACGCGATGCACCCAGCCACCTTCCAGTTCCCCCCACCCCAATCCCCACCCGATGCACCCAGCCACCTTCCGGATGCCCCCACCCCACCCCCACCCGATGCACCCAGCCACCTTCTCACAGCCCTTATGGCCCTTCGCATCCCCTCCTGCCCCACTCTTCACTGGCCATCTGCCTTCTTCCATCTCACAGACATTTATTTCTGTGGGCACTCTCACTCTCTTTGTGTCCGGCCCTGGCAGGGTATATTGGCCCCACCTCTGACTTTCAATGTGGTCAGTGTGGGTGCTGAGAATGAGGAGAAGAAACACCTTCAGAAGAGCTGCAACCCAGAGTCAGGTCGCAGGAAACCCTCGGAACCAATGCCAGAGTCATCACGGCCACAGGACTGGTGACCCGAGGGTCTGTGCCCTGAGCTTTGCTGCGCCTAGAAGGCCACACAGGGCTGCCTCCTCCTGGCTGTTTGCATCTCCCTAAAAAGCCACCGAGAGAGGCCCCCAGCCTCCTCCATCCATAAGGCGGGTACCCTTTGCACACCCATTACCTGCCCACTGTCCTTGCAACCCTTAACCCTCTCCAAAATTCTCTCTTTTACTCCCCTGTGTCCTGGTATATGGCCTGTCCCCACTAGACCAGAAGGGACACCCTGGAGTCTCCTCAGCACCCAGAACCGTGCACGCCGCAGGTGGCCGGCCGCTCCAGGTTGCTGGAACCCGGGGCCCCGCCTCAGTTCTCCAGTGCCACGTGGGTTCCATGTTGTAGATGCACCGTAATTTCTATCGATGGATGCACAGGCTTTCCCGTTTTAAAATCAGAAGGAGCACTGCAGTGAGTGTCCCTGTGCATGTCTCGTCTTAGGCACAGTCCCAGAAGGGGCCATATTGGCGCAGGGGATAGAGGAGAGGACGAGAGAGGCCACCTTACCGAGGGTGGGCAGGCTGCCAGCAAGTCAGGTAGGGGTGGGAGCTGTTACCACCTTTGGGTCCTCTGAGGACAGCAGAGGGAAGAGTGGCCAGATCCTGGAGGGAGGCGCTCCAAGGAGAGGGGCTCCAGACTTTCGTAGAAAGACGTGGCCGAGCCGCAGCTCCCCGGGGAAGAGGGACCTGGGGAACAAGTACCCATCCCTCTCCCCCAGCTCCCAGCCATATGCCAGAGCCCCCACTGGCCAAACCCAGCAGTCGGGAAGCAAGGTGGCTGTAAGCGAGCCCATCTGGGGTACAGAGCAGGGCAGAGAGTGGGTCTGGAGGGGCAAAGTCAGCTCTCCACCCCTGCTGCCCTTTGCTCTTCACCCTTGCCCTGTGGAAGAAAATGTGTCTTCAGCACCCAGGGTACACCATGCCCCATCACCCTCCGCTGTGTGTGCACCAACCTGAAGGCTGAGAGATGGTCACTGCCAGCCTCTTCAGGTACGGTGGGAGGAGGTGGGCATGGGCAGGAGGGATGCAATCTGCTGACGGATGCCCCCTAGCCACGCTGCCCAGGCCACGCTCCTCAGCTACCATCCCATGGCCCTCCCCCTGCTGGCTCCTCAGAAACACTTTTTTATTTTATTTTATGTTTTGAGACAGGGTCTTCCTCTGTCACCCAGGCTGGAGTGCAGCGGTGCAATCGGGGCTCACTGCAGCCTCCACCTCCCAGGCTCAAGTGATCCTCCCACCTCAGCCTCCTGAGTACCTGGGACTACAGATGCACACCACCACACCCAGCTAGTTTTTTTTTTTTTTTTTGTTTGCGCGAGGAGAGGAGGTCTCACCATATTGCTCAGGCTGGTCTCTTAACTCCTGGGCTCAAGTGATCCGCCCGCCTTGGCCTCCCAAAGTGCTGAGATTACAGGTGTGAGCTGGCGTGCCTGGCCAGCACATTTTTTTTTAAGCCTTGGCGGGATAACCCAAACTTTTGTTTCTTCAGAATCTGATTCCTTTATGACCTGTCTTTAATTAGCTCCCTTCCCTTTTCCTGATTATACAAACCATTAAGCAAGAAGTACAGTCACAGCTGGGCGTGGTGGCTCATGCCTGTAATTCCAGCACTTTGGAAGGCCAAGGCAGGCAGGTCACTTGAGCCTAGGAGTCTGAGACCAGCCTGGGCAAAATGGTGAAACTCCAACTCTACAAAAAAATGAAAAAAATAAATAAATAAGAGGTTAGACGAGGTGGCTCACACCTGTAATCTCAGCACTTTGAGAGGCCAAGGTGGGCAGATCACAAGGTCAGGAGTTCCAGACCAGCCTGGCCAACATGGTGAAACCCCGTCTCTACTAAAAATACAAAAACTAGCCAGGTATGGTGGTGCGTGCCTGTAGTCCCAGCTACTCGGGAGGCTGAGGCAGAAGAATTGCTTGAATCTGGCAGGCAGAGGTTGCAGTGACCTGAGATCATGCCACTGCACTCCAGCCTGAGTGACAGAGCAAGACTCCGTCTCAAAGGAAAAAAAAAATTAGCCGAGTATGGTGGTGCACGCCTATAGTCCCAGCTACTTGAGAAGGGGCAGCGGGTGGGGCATCAGTGCCAAGGTGGGAAGATCACTTGAGCCC
>NW_022436960.1:424716-427167 GCF_009761245.1 Sapajus apella
TGACTGGGGTAAGACGTGCCTCGCCTCAGTGTGAGAGCCAATTCAATGCAAACTCCCTCTGAGGATGGGGACTGACATCCCAGTCAGCACAGTGATCCTTCTCTGCCTGTTGGTTCGGTGGCACGAGGAACTGGAAATTGCCAGTGGGGGAGGGGTAGTTCCACCGTAATCCATTGGAACCGTGACTGTGTTTCCTGATGGAAGCATTTTCCTGGACACTGGCCCAAGGTCACCAGAAGGAAGGCAAAGTTCCTCCAGCGCGTTGTTTGGTGTAATCGTGGGAAGGGCCCCTCCTGCCTCCACTGCTCAGTTCCTGGACGCACGCACTTGGGGTGTTGGGGGACGGCACCACCTACACTTGCTGGGTTAAGGCACACCCTGTAGGATGGCACTCGAACACTGCAGGCTGTCGGCTCTCATCCAGCACCTCATCAGCTCAGTCTTCTGCAGACGATTCCCCCATTCTGTCAAACCAGCTGCTTCTGGGTATGGGGGCCTGGCAAATTCAAGGAATTTCACGGCCATGGGCTCTCTGCCATATTTCCTTCAACATGAAATGAGTCCCTCAGTCCGAAGTGATGGTGTCTGAGTTGCCATGATGATGGGTAAATAGAGCATCCTCTGAGTCCACACATGGTAGTGCTGATAGAAGCGATGTGGCTGGGAAAACAAGTCCTCTAAAACACGTGAGGATAAATCACTGCCCCTTCCATGACGGAAGGGGTCTGATGTCATCCACCTGGCCACCAAGCAACTGCACGTGGTGGCAATGGCACAATATTAAGAGCTCAGGGTGAGTCCCTCCTGTGAGGGTTGGGTGCTTGGCCATCTGGACACCAGAGCAGCCTTGGTGAGGAAAGGCCGCACTGCTGCAGCCCTGCACAGCCTCCGTCTCCGCTGCCTCAGTTATCTGCCACGGGCCCTTGGAGCAGCACTGGGGAAGGGAAGGAAGGCAGCCAATGAATGTCCTCAAGAAGGCCGTCTTGCCCACCTGAGTGCTGAGAGCCTCCTCCCCAGTGAATGCCCATGAATGAAGGAGCATTTATTCCCATTGGTACTCTGTGCCCATTCTGAGAAACCCATCCCCTTGCCTGCCCCCCATACCACCTGGAAAATTTTATTCAAGTCTCTACTTGTCCAGCCAACCCATTAGCTATAGCCTGTGAATCAATGTAGAAGTTTTGCCATCTGCAAGGATTTTTCAATACTGACTTTCTGGGCCTCTCCTATGTCTGTAAAGCAGTAAGCATCTACATCTGATGGGAGTTAGCACCCCAGGCAGAACAATTTTTAGACCAGACCCATTTTTTCATCTCCTGTTGACTAATCACAAATAATTTCCCATGAGGGCATAGTTGAGGATTAAAAAATGTTGCAGGGCTGGGCGTGGTAGCACACGTCTGTAATCCCAGCACTTTGGGAGGCCAAGGTGGGCAGATCACTTAAGGCCAGGAGTTTGAGACCAACCTGACCAACATGGTGAAAACCCGTCTCTACTAAAAATACAAAAATTAGCTGGGCATTGCGGCGTATGCCTGTAATTCCAGCTGCTCGAGAGGCTGAGGCAGGAGAATTGCTTGAATCTGGGAGGTGGAGGCTGCAGTGAGCCAAGATCACGCCACTGCAGTCCAGCCTGAGTGACAGAGCAAGATGCCATCCAAAAGAAAGAAAAGAAAGAAATAAGGAAGGAAGGAGGGATAGAGGGAGAGAGGGAGGGAGGGAGGGAGGGAAGGGACAAGAAATGTAAAACGGCCAGGCACAGTGGCTCACACCTGTAATCCCAGCACTTTGGGAGGCCAACATGGGCGGATCACCTGAAGTTAGGACCTCAAGACCAGCCTGGCCAACGTGGTGAAACCCCATCTCTACTAAAGTCTACTTAGTCTCTCTACTAAAAATACAAAAATTAGCCGGGTGTGGTGGTGCACACCTGTAATCCCAGTTACTCAGGAGGTTGAGGCGGAGAATCCTTGAACCCGGGAGGCAGAGTCTCTGTGAGACGAGATTGTGTCTTTGCACTCCAGCCTGGATGACATAGCAAGACTCTGTCTCAAAAAGAAAAGAAAAGAAATGTTTCGAAACGGTAGGAGCAAATACTATTAGAGTCTAAGGCACCTACTCAGAAAGTTTACTTGTTCCTCCCAGAAATGTTTGTGCCTAGTCTCATTTTACAATGGAATGCTGCCGTGTGTGTGTGTGTGTGTGTGTGTGTGTGTGTGTGTTTGTGACAAAGCAAGACTGGAGTGCTTGATCTTG
The DNA here is from genome assembly GCF_009761245.1 of Sapajus apella. NCBI lineage: Eukaryota > Metazoa > Chordata > Mammalia > Primates > Cebidae > Sapajus > Sapajus apella. Next base: position 426,973 of record NW_022436960.1, read on the forward strand.
GCTCACTGCGACCTCTGCCTCCCGGGTTCAAATGACTCTCCTGCCTCAGCCTCCCGAGTAGCTGGGATTACAGGTGCCCACAACCATGCCCAGCTAATTCTTTTTTTATTTTTAGTAGAGACAAGGTTTCACCATGTTGGCCAGGTTGGTCTCAAACTTCTGACCTTGTGACTACCCACCTCAGCCTCCCAAAGT
>NW_022436960.1:427267-461995 GCF_009761245.1 Sapajus apella
CTCATGTTACCCAGGCTGGAGTGCAATGGCACGATCTCGGCTCACCGTAACCTGCGCCCCCTGGGTTCAGGCAATTCTCCTGCCCCAGCCTCCTGAATAGCTGGGATTACAGGCACGCGCCACCATGCCCAGCTAATGTTTTGTATTTTTAGTAGAGACGGGGTTTCACCATGTTGACCAGGATGGTCTCGATCTCTTGACCTCGTGATCCACCCGCCTCGGCCTCCCAAAGTGCTGGGATTACAGGCTTGAGCCACCGCGCCCGGCCTAATTTTTGTATTTTTAGTAGGGATGGGGTTTTGCCATGTTGGCCAGACTGGTCTTGAACTTCTGGCCTCAGGTGATCCACCTGCCTGCCTTGGCTTCCCAAAAGTGCTGGGATTACAGGCATGAGCCACCACACCCGGACACATATCTAGTTTTATGATTCAGTGGGTAACATTTACTTTTTGATGGACAAACAGCTTGAGTCACGTAGTTTCTTGGTATCCTTGGCCAAAGATTCAGTCTATACTGAGACCCAGTAGTAAGCCAGTAGCTGCCTCTGAAATGGGGAAAAGTTGTTGCAGAGGCAAGCATGGACTTCTTCCAAAACGCTGGAGGTACACAGTGATTTCATCAGGACTCGCTCCACAGAGCATCTCCGTCTGCCACTCACACTTTCAAAACCAAAGGATCTGCTGGGTAAAGTGGCAGGGCGGCTTACACCAAAGCCTGGGCCCGGTGGTGGGTCCATGTGTGCTCTGGGTTTCACTGAAAATTGGCTTAGAGGTCACCCAGTAAATGAATCAGAGAGGCTCGCTAGAGGTAGTCAATGCTATCTATAAAATCTGAAGAGGTCAAGCACTGTCCCTCTGTCTCCATGGTGGCCTTTTGTATGTCTGAAAATATCTCTATTTTCATTTTTGTTTGTTTTTTGGTTTTTTTTTTGAGATGGAGTTTTGCTCTTGTTGCCTAGGCTGGAGTGCCATGGCACAATCTTGGCTCACTGCAACCTCCGCCTCCCAGGTTCAAGCGGTTTTCCTGCCTCAGCCTCCCAAATTACAGGCACATGCCACCACACCTGGCTAATTTTATATTTTTAACAGAGAGGGGTTTCTCCACATTGGTCAGGTCGAACTCCCAACCTCAGGTGATCGGCCCACCCTGGCCTCCCCAAGTGCTGGGATTACAGGCATGAGCCACCACACCTGGCCTCCATTTTCATTTTTGAAAGATATTTTTGCTGAGTAAAGAATTCTAGGTTGGCGAGCTTCTTCTCTCCCTTTTGGCACTTTAAAGATGTTGCTTCGGCTGGACGTGGTGGCTCACGCATGTAATCCTAGGACTTTGGGAGGCCGAGATGGGTGGCTCACCTGAGGTCAGGAGTTTAAGACCAGCCTGGCCATCATGGTAAAACCCAATCTTAAAAAAAAAAAAAGAAAAAAAAACTGCTAAACCCAGCACTTTGGGAGGCCGAGGTGGGTGGATTACGAGGTCCAGAGATCAAGACCAACCTGGGCCACAAAAAAAAAAAAAACAAAAAACAAAAAACAAAAAAATTAGCTGGGCGTGGTGGCGCACGCCTGTAGTCCCAGCTACTCTGGAGGCTGAGGCAGGAGAATTGCTTGAACTGGGGAGGTGGAGGTTGCAGTGAGCCGAGATCACGCCACTACACTCCAGCCTGCGCAACAGAGTGAGACTCTGTCTCAAAAAAATAAAAGAAAAAAAGAAAATCCCTGTTTTGGGGTTTTGTCCATTTTCTTTTGTTTTCATTGCTTCAGGTAAGAGAGTAAATCCGGTCCCAATCACACCATCTAGGTTAGAAGCAGAAATTAATTTTCTTTTTCTTTTTTTTTTTGAGACAGTGTCTCGGTGTCACCCAGGCTGGAGTTCAATGGCACACTCTCAGCTCTCAGCTCACCACAACCTACGCCTCCCAGGTTCAAGCTGTTCTGCCTCAGCTTCCCAAGTAGCTGGGAGCACAGGCACGCAGCACTACGCCTGGCTAATTTTTGTATTTTTAGTAGAGACAGAGTTTCTTTTTTTTTTTTTAAGACGGGGTTTCACCATGTTGGTCAGGCTGGTCTTGAACTCCTGACCTCAGTGATCCGCCCGCCTTGGCCTCCAAAGTGCTCGGATTACAGGCGTGAGCCACCATGCCCGGCCCAGAAACAGGGTTTTACCGTGTTGGTCATGCCGGTCTCGAACTCCTGCCTCATGATCTGCCCACCTCGGCCTCCCATAGTGCTGGGATTACAGGCGTGAGCCACCGCACCAGGCCTGCTTTTTCTTTTGGAGGCAGAGTCTTGCTTGCTCTGTCACCCAGGCTGGAATGTGATGGCATGATCTTGGCTCCCTACAACCTCCACCTCCCAGGCTCACGTGATGCTTCCACCCCAGCCTCCCAAATAGCTGGGGGCACAAGCACGCACTACCACGCCTGGCCAATTTTTGCACTTTCTGTAGAGATGGGGTTCTACCATGTTGCCTGAACTGGTCTCAAACTCTCAAGCAATCCGCCCGCCTTGGCCTCCCAAAATGCTGACATTAACAGGCATGAGCCGTTACACCTGGACAAGAAAAAAGGAAAATTTATTGCTTCATATAACCAGATCACTCTCTCGTTTTTCTCTTTCTTTCTCTAACAGGTGTTGTGGCTGTTGATCTGAGGTCTCACCATCACAGCTTGTGCTGCAAAGCAAGGATTGGCAAGCTACGGGTCTGCAGGCCAAATCTAGCCTGCGGCTCGTTTTCAAAATAAGGTTTTACCGGCACACAGCCATGCTCATTTGTTTCTGTATTGTGGCGGCTTTGTTATTATAATGGTAGAGGCAGAGACTGCAGGGTTCACAAACCTGAAACATTTACTCTCTAGCTCTTTACAGAAAAAGTTTACCCACCCCTGATCTAAAGAAAAGGACAAGAAATTCTCTCCCCCAGTTTTAGTATGAAACATTCTTTTTATTTTTGTTTTTATTCTTGAGATGGGAGTCTTGCTCCGTCGCCCAGGCTGGAGTGCAGTGGTCCCATCTTGGCTCATTAAAACCTCTGCCTCCCGGTTTCAAGCAATTCTCCTGCCTCAGCCTCCTGAATAGCTGAGATTACAGCTGTGCGCAACCACACCCAGCTAAATTTTTTTTTGGTATTTTTAGTAGGTACAGGGTTTCACCTTGTTGGTCAGGCTGGTCACGAACTCCTGACCTCAAATGATCTGCCCACCTCGGCCTCTCAAAGTGCTGGGATTGTATGTGTGAGCCACCACACCCAGCCAGCATAAAACATTCTAAATAAGTTATCTGCTGAGGCAGGAAGATGGTTGGAGACCAGGAGTTGAAGACTAGCCTGGGCAACATAGCAAGACCCCATCTCTACAAACAAGTTTAAAAATTAGTCAGATGTGGTGGCATACACCTGTAGTCCCCACTACTCTGAGGGCTGAGATGGGAGGATTGCCTGAGTCTAGCAGGTCACAGTTGCAGTGAGCTATGACTATGCCAAGACACTTCAGCCTGCATGACAGAGCAAGACCATGTCTCTAAAAAACAGATAGATGAATAAATAAATACGTTCTCTGATTGGCCTGGCTTCAGATGACCCACGCAAGGGGGATAGAAGTGCTGACTAGGGTCTGGGGTCACATGTCCATCCGGGTGCCAACCCCTCCAGAATCCTATGATCAGAGTGGAGCCAGAGCAGAGACTCACAGGGCATGGGGCTCAGGAGAGAGAGGGCAGACCAACACAAAAGGCGTCCACCAAAGGGACGATGGCCTTTGTGTACATTTGTAAATGTATCAGAACACGAAATGGAAATTTCCAGGAGGCAAGAAGAGACAGCAGACGTGGAACTCTCAAATGCCACGTCAGATCGCCATGTAGATTGTCAAGGGAAATGTTTGGGACTCTGTCCCACACTCAGGAGTAAAAGGTGAGGGTGGGAGAGGTTTGGTGAAGTGATCCTGCCAGGGGACAGACACTGAAGATGAGCCCTCCTTCCTTGGCTTTAAGCCTGTGAGGGTGGCTTCCAAGGGATTTCTAAGCAAGCTATTTGGTGCTCCATTTGGAGGGCGCAGTGGCCTGGAGGTTGGCTCCTAGCCAGGAAGGAAGGGCTGGTGTGCCACATCAGAGGCTGAGCTGTGCTGGGACTCACCTGTTCACTAATGTTGGGGTGGGGAGTGTGCCAGTGTTTCCTGGGGACAGATGTGAGCTGGGTGGACGAGCAAGCACAAGACCCATGGGTCCATTTAGGTCCTGTCCAACAGTCCCCCGGGAAGGGCGGAGGGCACCTCCCCTCTGCAGCCACCAGGTAAGCACCTACCCAGTGACACATGTGCTTGGGTTAAGGGGACTTCAGGATACAAAGCAGAAGGAAACCACCGAGGAGCCCATGAATGTTCCCAGGAGAGGGTCGGCTTCCCTGTCTGCCAATCCAGATGCGATCCAGGCCCTTTCCCACTTCTCCTGTCCTCCCTTCCTGGGAGTAGCTCCCGATGGGTGAAGTGGGCTGAGTGAGCAGAGAGGGGCTTGGGAAAGGAGGAGCTGGCGCCAGGCCCAGCCCCCTTTCCCCTTGCTCATCTCAGGCCCTAAGGGGCCCAAGGGGGAAGATTTAAAGTTAAGGTCAGAGGTTTAGCTCTGCAAAACTCGACATTCTAATTTCTGAAGCAATCCACATCATTATTTCTGGCTTGAGATAGCTGTAGAGTGTGTACATTTGGGATACTAGGGAGAAGGCGAGGGTTAATCTGGGGTTGGTATGTTGCAAAGACCAGAAGTTTACTGGAGGCAGCCAAGTAGTTTATTGTGAGGACACAGTGGAAGCTCACAGGTGCCTGAGAACACATACACCTTGGCTTTCCTGGCCTTGGGGCCAAGAGCCAGGACCAGGGCTGCTCCACCTGTGAGCTGGTCAGAGTCCTTGGCTTCTGAAACACTCATTCTAATGCATGATAGCAGCTACTCATGTGTGACCCCTCCTGTGAGGCAGGCATTGTTTTAGGGGCTCCGTGGGTATTAACTCATTTAATCCTCTCCCAAACTTACGGGAATGCCGTCAGTCCTATCATTCTGCTTTTATATCCGAGACTGAGGCACAAAAACATTTTAGTCCAGGCTAGTGGGCAAGACCCCCACGTACCCACCGTGTCGAGTGCCGAGAAGGAAACTGCCTGGTTGAACCAGGCCTGAGCTTGCCCAGGGAGTGAGGCAAGGCTGCCCTGAAGGGCAATGTGGAAACAGAGATTTGGTTACAGGGACAAAGCAGGAGCAGTGTGGGAGGGCTGGACAAGGGCAAAGGCCCTGGAGGCAGGAGGGAGAATCAGCTGAGGAGCAGCAAGGCCAGGGAGACTAGAGTCAGAGGCTGAAGAGATGAGGCAGAGAACAGGGTGGGAGGGCTGGGCGGGCCAGGCAGAGCCTGCGGGGTCAGAAGATGGGAGCATGCTGTCTATATCCGGTCGCTTGTGAGGACACAGTTAATACTGACACATGACAGGATGGAAGATGAAGACCATCCCACACAAATGCAGGTATCTGGCTACTCTACCGGAAAATAATTTGGTCTCCTGTAATCCCAGCACTTTGGGAGACCAAGGCGGGCAGATCACTTAGGAGTTGGTGACCAGCCTGGCCAACACAGCGAAACCCCATCTCTACTAAAAATACAAAAAAATTAGTCAGCATGGTGGCGCACACCTGTAATCTCAGCTGCTCAGGAGACTGGGCCAAGAGAATTGCTTGAATCCAAAAAGCAGTGAGATGAGATCGTGCCACTGACTCCAGTGACAGAGGGAGACTCAGTTTCAAAAAAAAAAAAAAAGAATTTAGTCTCTATTCTAAAGCCAGTGGGAAGTCTCTGATTTTGAGCCAGGTGATCTGCTTAGACTTTTACAAAAAAACTTTTTTTCTTTTGAGCTCCTATTGCACTCCTATTGAGGCTGGAGTGCAATGGCGTGATCTCAGCTCACTGAAACCTCAGCCTCTTGGTTCAAGTAATTCTGTTTCAGCCTCCCGAGTAGCTAGGATTACAGGTGTGTGCCACCATGCTCAGCTAATTTTGCATTTTTAGTAGAGACAGGTTTCTCCATGTTGATCAGGCTGGTCTTGAACTCCTGATCTCAGGTAATCCGCCTGCCTTGGCCTCCCAAAGTGCTGGGATTATAGGTGTGAGCCACGGTGCCCAGCTGAAAAAAAATTAAGGTATCATACACATAAAGTGCACAAATATTTAAAGTACAGTTTGATGAATTTATGCACATTTACAGACCACATTACAAGATGTGTCTGATGAAGATACAGAATGTTCCCGGCCCTCCAGAGGGCTCCCCTTGTACCCCCTTCCAGTTCATATCCCAAAGGCAACCAGTGCTCTGACCTCTAACACCAGATTATTTTCACCTGCTTTTAAGAAATTAAGGTGTTATATACACATACACAGTGACATGCACTGATCTTAAGACAGTTTGAAGAATGTTTACTTATGTCTACTCCCGTGTAAGTCCTACCCAAATCCAGGCATAGAACATTACCAGCAGCCTAGAAGGTTCCTCACCCTGTTCCAGTCAACAACTCCCGCACAGGCAACCACTCCTCTTATTTTTTGAGACGGAGTCTCGCTCTGTCGCCCAGGCCTGGAGGGCAGTGTCGCGATCTTGACTCACAGCAACCTCCGCCTCCTGGGTTCAAGCGATTCTCCTGCCTCAGCCTCCCGAGTAGCTGGGACTACAGGCGCCCGCCACTACACTCGGCTACTTTTTGTATTTCAGTGGAGACGGGGTTTCACCACGTCAGGCAGTCCGCACGCCTCGGCCTCCCAAAGTGCTGGGATTGCAGGCGGCCACCGCGCCCGGCCCTCTCCTCTCATGCTTAGCTGCAGAGACTAGCTTTGCTTCAGGCTCCGTCTGCCTCCTGCTTCAAACGTCTACCCGCCCCTTCACCGGCTCCACCTGGAGAGCCCCGCTTCCCCTGCACCCGTGCGCCCCCAAAGCTCTCAGCCGCCCCCACAGCCACGGTGACCTTCCGCAAGCTCCAGGAACAGCCCCTCCCCTCCTGACGCCACGGGTTTGTTGCGGTGGGGAGGTATCCGCAGCCACCCAAACTGACCCTCAATCTCAGTTAATGCGGCGACTCGCTAGGCAAACCCAGCCTGGAGACAAACATCCGGCCGCTTCCTACCAAACCGTCACCCGCAGGCTTCGGTCTGCAGGGAGGGCTGGACGCTGGAAACTGAAACCCTCTGCAAGCCGCGACGAATCCGCCGGGCACGGGGACGCTGGCCCCCCCTCGGCGGCCGCCCACGCGCCCGGGCCCTGGCCGGTCGCCCCACACCGTCTGGGCGTCCGTCTCTCGTCGGGAAGGTCAGGGGTAGGGACCGAGTCTTCCAGGCCAGCTTGGAGCCGGGACAAGCCGTTTTAAAAAGCCCGCACCCCGCTGAGGCCATCAGAGCTGCGCCTGCCGGGCGGCCCTCGACGCCCACCTCGGACGGGCGGACCCAAAGCCGCGCAGGCAGCAAGGCCCGTGGGATCTGTGGGACGGGCCTCGACAGCCCGGGACCGCGCTCTGCCTCTCCGGGCCTTCGGGTCGTCTTCGGCCCCCGGACCCGCGGGGTGTACGCGCACACGCCCCGCCCCCTCCCTCCCATCCGGGGCGCGCTCTGCGCACGCGCGGTCCCCGCAATCTCGACGGCGCACTCGCCCCGCCCCGCCCCGCGCCCCGGGCCCGGCCCTGCCTTCCCAGCATCCCGGCTCCCTACGGCAAGCGGCGAGGCCCGAGCCCGCCGGGAGCTGGGAGCCGGGAGCGGGGCGGGGCGGCGCGCTGAGGTCAGCGCGGCGGCGGCCGGCACCGCCGTGGTTGGCTGCACCCATACTGGCCGCGCCCTGGTTGGCTGCGGGCCGCGGGGCTGGGCCGCCGGGTCGGGGCTGGGGTCGGGTCTCGGGCGCCGGCCGGGCTTGCGCAGCGCTCAGCTCCTCGCCGCTCCTGGTCTGCGGCGGCGGCGGCGGGGAGGGCGCGGCCGCGGGCGGGGCTGAGGGCGGCGGGCGGCGGGGGCGCGGCGAGGCGGGGGCCGCCCGGGCGGGGAGGGCGGCGGCGCCGAGGGGAGGAGAGCGGCCCATGGACCCGCGGGGCCCGGCGCCCCAGACTCTGCGCCGCCGAGACGGAGCCCAAGATGTCGGCCTAGGCCGGGGCGCGACGACGCGGACGGGAAGACGAGGAGGCACCGTAGCTGCCGGGGCTCGCGGCCGCCGGGCCCCCGAGGGCGCGCCCTGACGGACTGGCCGAGCGGGCGGCGAGAGGCCGGCGCGTCGGGAGCGGGCCGCGCGGCACCATGTCGGCCAAGGTGCGGCTCAAGAAGCTGGAGCAGCTGCTCCTGGACGGGCCCTGGCGCAACGAGAGCGCTCTGAGCGTGGAGACGCTGCTGGACGTGCTCGTCTGCCTGTACACCGAGTGCAGCCACTCGGCCCTGCGCCGCGACAAGTACGTGGCCGAGTTCCTGGAGTGGGGTAAGTGCGCGCCGGCAGGGCCGGACCCGCGCCCCCACGACCCCCGCGCCCCCCCTCGCCCGCCCTCCCCGCCCGGGCCGACCCTGCACTCGGCCGGTAGGCTTCGCCTCCTCTCACCCCGGCAGCCCCCCCAGGCCCGCTGCCCATCCCTCTCCAGCCGCTCCGTGCGCCCTCGTCCCTCTGCTCGCTCTTCATCCCTCTTTGCCCTCCCGGGTCTCGACATCCGCATTCGGTCGTCCCGCCCCCTCATCCTGCCCCTCGGAGCCACATCCTTCGTTCACACTCCCACCCCCTCCCCCCCGCCGGGCCCTCGCCCTGGCCGCGTCCTAGATCCACCCTCTGAGTCTGGATATCATTTCCTGCAGCACTCCCTGGGATATCCGCCCCCGCCCCCGCACCTCGCCTTTGGGGTCCAGAGGCAGAGTGGAGTTCGTTTCTTTCCTCACCCCACGCTCCTCTGGGTTGCGGGAGCAGCTGGGTGTGCTTTGTGGGTCTGCCTTGCCCACTGCCCCGTGGGACCCCCTTGCATCCCCAGGGAGCCCAACTCTAACGGCCGCCTAGGCGACAGCCTGCCTCCATCCCCTTGTTGGCCAGAGCCTGAACACCCCCGTTGCTGTAACACCTTCGAGGGAATTTTAAGGTTAAAGTTTTATTTTAAATAAACCATGCAAGAGGACTTTTTTTTTTTTTTTTTTTAAATTCCAATTCTGCCAGACGTTTGTGATACTTGGAGGGGTAGTTGGAGCTGTCACCGAAAAACTTTCTCATCTGATTTTTGCATGCCTTCTCTAGTTCGTTTGGGATCTGCAATATTTTAATCATTAGTTTTTATAGGACAAATATTTGATGAAACCATTTAACGATAATTAGGATCTTAAAGACAGGTGAAAGTGTAGAGTGCCACTCTTATACTTCATCTGGCGAGCAGGGGTGTCCTGTTAACACCCTCAGACTGTCCCACCTAAAACCACAGAGTAGGAGGGGGAAATGCATATGTGCGGGCCAGACCTATGAAAACCTTATCCTTGGGTCATGTGCGTCACTGCTACGACTGTTCAGTTCGAACCAGTGATTTCTAATCTTTGGGTCTGATAAAGCTGATGTTTACATGAAGAAACAGATGAAAGGGTTCCAGAGTGAGGCATCCTACTCTGCCAGATTGGCAACTGGAATTTGGAATTTTGTTTACAAATTAAAACTTAAGTTGCAGTATTCTTTGGAGGGTATCTGTTGGGTTGCTCTGTAGTGAAATGTTACACGGTATCTTGTGAGAGCAGCAGTAGAAAGAGGCGCTGAGATCCAGGACAGCCTGTGATGCTTTATTTCCGTGGGAACCACCATTCTTGGATGCTTACGGTATCAGTAAATTAAGAGTGCTTGCTTTCTATCGCCCTTTATCGGTGACATGATTTCCAACTGAATAGTTAATTGACTTCACCATTGCTTTGAAAGTCAGGTGTTTGGTGCATGTTAAAATCTGAATATTCTGTTTACCGTTCCTTTCCTTTTTTCTTTTTCTTTTTTTCTGAGGTGGAGTCTTGTTCTGTCGCCCAGACTGGAGAGCGGTGGTGCAATCTTGGCTCACTGCAAACGCCTCCTCCCAGGTTCAAATAATTCTGCCTCAGCCTCCTCCCAAGTAGTTGGGACTACAGGCATGCACCACCATGCCCGGCTAATTTCTGCAATTTTAGTAGGTACAAGATTTCACCACGTTGGGCAGGCTGGTCTCCCAACTCTTGACCTCAGGTGATTCACCTGCCTCGGCCTCCCAAAGTGCTGGTTTTATAGGTGTGAGCCACTGCACCAGGCCTGTTTACCATTCCTTTCTGATCACTCAGTCTTCAAACCCACACAGTTCCACTGTCAGGTTCAAGTTGGTGCACCACCTGTGAGTGTGACTGGGAGGAGGAAGCAGAGGGAAAGCTGGTTTTGCTGGGAAGGTGTGGTCCCATTGGCCTGGGACCTAGGAGGAGATTAGTCTGAGGGCTGGGGCCCTGAGGGCCATTATGCAGCCACCTCTCTCCACCAGACATTACTGGTGGGCTTCCCTGGAGGAAGCTCTTCTCAGCATGTGTGGAGGTCATATTTTATGAGATCTGACCTTCTAAATCTAAACAGGAACTGTATGCTGTAACACAGATGTATCTTCAAAGTTGTATTCTGGCTCTTTGGAAATTGTGATTACAAATAAACTACAGTATTCTCTTAACTCAGTTTGCACAAAAGTATACATTTTCAATTATAGTTAAAAGCGGACTTAAAAGGTGGTGTTTTAATGAAATATCAATATATTTTACAAGTATTGAAACTCATGTTAACATATACATCATTGTAATTCTGAAGTGGTGTATTTCTAGTTGATACGTGTGCAGTCACTATTTAATGTTGCTTGGAATTGTCTAGTTGTTTTCGATTGGAAAGCACAGAATAGTCTTTTTAAACAAAACTTGGCCAGGCGCGGTGGCTCACACCTGTAATCCCAGCACTTTGGGAGGCCAAGGTGGGCAGATCACCTGAGGTCGGGAGTTTGAGACCAACCTGACCAACACGGGGAAACCCCGTCTCTACTAAAAATACAAAATTAGCCAGGTGTGGTGGTACATGCCAGTAATCCCAGCTACTTGGGAGGCTGAGGTGGGAGAATTCGCTTGAACCTGGGAGGCAGAGGTTGCAGTGAGCCGAGATTGCACCATTGCACTCTAGCTTGGGCGATAAGAGCAAAACTCTGTCTCAAAATAATAATAACAATAATAATAATAAAAACAACGTGATAGAGCATTATTAGGTACTCTGACTTCCAAGTGGAATTACTTCTGCTGAGGAAACACATGCAGGCTGTCAGTGGACTATTCAGCTTTTGGATTCACCACTCAGTGACATTGAAACCTCTCTGATCTGTTGATTCCTGTCATGTGGAAAGCCTTTCCCCACTTCCCAAATCCTGCCAGATATCTAGTGACAATTATGGAGAATTCTCGAAACTTAAGGAAGAAAAGTAGCTGATGTAGCCCAGATTTGGAGACTTAATGGGAAATATTTGAGGAAATTTGGAAAGTACAGGTAGTAAACTTTTTATGTTTCAGAGGAAGGTCATGGCCTGGTGCTGTGGCTCATGCTTGTAATTCCAGCACTTTGGGAGGCCAAGGTGGAGGACTGGTTGTGCCCAGGACAACAAGACCAGCCTGAGCAACCCGACAAAACCCAGTCTCTACAATAAACATAAAAATTAGCTGGGCATGGTGGCGAGTACCTGTCGTCCAGGCTACTCCGGAGGCTGAGGTGGAAGGATCACTTGAGCCTGGGAGGTCAAAGCTGTAGTGAGCAGCGATCATGCCACTATACCCCAGCCTGGGCAACAGGGTGAGACTCTGTCTCATAAATAAATAGACAGATAAATAAAAGATGATTATTTTTGGCTTATATTTTCTTATTGCCACAGTGGTTGCATGGGACAAAAGACATTTCACCTTTCATCTTAGGTTTTTGTCTTTAATTTTCCTCTAGTTTTGTTTATGGTTTGATTGGTTTCCTCTATGAAATCGTGGAGCTAACACCTTTGCACGTACACTTCTTTAAGCTGTTTTTGAAAGTATCTTGATGCCATTTGAAACAGAGCATGTGAAACACTTTACAATTTCCGTAAATAAATATTAACAAATATGGACAACCCAAAGAGGTGAATTTGTTGTTGTTCATCTTTGTTACATACAAATACTGTCTCGTGTTAAATGCTTTTCCCACAGCTTATTTATAACAGCTAGTGTTGCATTTGGATGGAGCTGTTGTTCAAAATCCTAGCCTCTGGGCATCGGACAGGTCACAGTGGTCCTCTGGCCACTGTGTGGTCTGCAGACCAGGAGGGAGGCCTAGGGCTTGGTGCTGGTGTGGACACGCCTCACATAGGTGGAACTTGGGTTTCCAGTTCCCAGTCAGGGGCATCTTCTCTCACAATGTGCTTCCTCCTACTGAATAGAATTAATCCTCCTAGTTTTCTGGTTGATATCTCATTTGTGGCTTTTCTTACCATGAGTGTGACAGTACCTTCTCAGGGTCCTCCTTCATGGATGCAAATGCCCATAGCTGTTAGTGTGGGGATGGCCAGCCCGAGGTGTGAGTGGGATGACAGCACCAAATTTAATAAGTAAGGCTTACCTGACACGGTGCTAAACATCTCGTAATAAAAAGTGCTGGGCTTACAGGCGAGAGCCACTGTGCTCGGCTCAAATACATTTTATCTTAATGGTTTCTCTGAACAGAATGTTTGCCTAACATGGGAACACTTTTTTGAAATAAAAGATTTAAGAAATAGGTCTTTTGAATAAGATCTGAATTATGTTCTGCAGAATCTGAAACTGCAAAGGAAAAAAAAGATGTGAATTATAGGGAAATGTTGGGATTGCATGATAAAAATTAGATGAACATAATTCAAATAATATAGATTTTATGGTATCTATTTGATATTGACTATCATAGCATGAAATAGGACAGTTGAAACCATTAAACGTTAACAACCCAGCCCTACCTTTTCTATCTTAAAACCTCAGGCTGGGCGCGATGGCTGTAATCCCAGCACTTTGAGAAGGCAAGGTAGGCAGATCACCTGAGGTCAGGAATTTGAGACCAGCCTGGCCAACATGATGAAACCTGGTCTCTACTAAAAATAAGAAAATTAGCCAGATGTGGTGACAGGCGCCTGTAATCCCAGCTTCTTGGGAGGCAGAGGCAGGAGAATCTCATGAACCCGGGAGGCAGAGGTGCAGTGAGCGGAGATGGTGAACAAGACCCTGTCTCCAAAAAAACCTTGTTTTTCCATGACAGTTGGGCTTTAATGTGAACAGCAGTTGTGTATCTTAAATCTAACTTTAAAGTAATAAAATTGGATTTTTAAGAAATAGTTCTCACTTCAGGATACTACTGTGTGAAGTACCTGAAAAAATTTAAAATGGGCAGTGAATTGCCCTTCAAGCAAAGCACTTGACTGCACACAAGTTAAAGAGCCCACAATACTGCAGGGTTGACAGATAGCTCCTCTCCTTGCCTCTGCCCTGCCTCTTGTCGCCAAGCCAGGTGCCCTTAGAAATCTGTTTGTGCTGACATCAGTGATGCTGGATAAACAGGCAGGCACACAGGACTGTTAATTCCAAACTATATTAAATACAGCAAAACTACATGCTTTTCTCCGAAAGGAGACAGAAAGCTTTTTTTTTTTTTTTTTCCTGGAAGAAACTAGAAATAATGTTACCATGTAATCTTATCCCAAACACGTAACATAATACCCATTAGTCCTTGACCACCTTTGTTTTATTCTTCCTTTCTCTGAGTGTTATGGGATGACAGTATGTTATGGTTACCTTAAATTTGTGTGAGAAGCTCACAGAAAGGCTTTCATTAATGAGAATGGATAAGAGGAAATACACTCCCCTTAAATCTAAAATCAGAAGTGTTTTGGCAATGTGAACTGTGTAGTAATCTCCCCCCCCCCCCCATAGGCTAGACACTAGGAGATAAAGGTCAAGTTTCACAGTTTGATTTTAAACAATTTGTGTTGGGGGTTAGGTTTTTGTTAGTTTTATTGATTGTTAGGTCATTGTGGCAACACAATTGTTTTTAGATTAAAACTGCAAAAAGGATCAATATAAGGGAACTTTGGATTTTTGTTTTTCTTGGGAAGGAATTAGAAATTCAAAGATAAATTTGAATGGAATGATACAATTACATTCAAATTCCGTCCTTGGATTGGAGCCTCTTTGGAGAACACGTGGGACCTATCGTAGGGTGAGTCCGAGTGTTAATTTAGGTGGTGATTCCCCTGACTTCCAAAATCGCAGAGTCATAGGTTGGAAAACTATTAGGAATTTTTTTCCCCCCAAGACAGTCTTGCTCTGTCACCTAGGCTGGAGTGCAGTGGCCTTATCATGACTCACTGCAGCCTTGATCTCCCAGCTCAGGCAGTACTCCAGCCTCAGCCTCCTGAGTAGCTGGGGCTGTAGGCATGCACCACTACACCTGGCTAATTTTTTATTTTTTTGTGGAAATGAGGTCTTACTGTGTTGCCCAGGCTGGAATTGAACTCAGGCTCAAGTGATCCTCCTACCTTGCCCTCCCAAATGTTGGGATTACAAGCGTGAGCCACTGTGCTCCACCATGTTAGGAATTTGGGAGGTCACGTTGCTTGCCCTCTAGCCGGCTCCCTACTCTCCCTTTTCCCTAATCCTTTCTGGGTGAGCAGCCCTCTAACCAGCATTTCTGTCCATCACAGGACTGTGGTCACCCTCAAGCCACCTTGCAGGTTCCTGATTTGAAATATCTTTTTTGGCCAGCATGGTGGCTCACGCCTGTAATCCCAGCACTTTGGGAGGCTGAGGTGGGCAGTTCACGAGGTCAAGAGTTCATGACCAGCTTGGCTAACGTGGCAAAACCTTGTCTCTACTAAAAATACAAAAAAATTAGCTGGGCATTGGTGGCGCGCACCTGTCATCCCAGCTTCTCAAAGTCAGGCAGGAGAATTGCTTGAACCTGGGAGGCGGAGGTTGCAGTGAGCTGAGATTGAGCCACTGCACTCTAGCCTGGGTGACAGAGGGAGACTGCCTCAAAAAAAAAAAAAAAAAGAAGTATCTTTATTTTAGCGTTTTCTTTCTGTTCTCATTGTTAGTGACCTAGCTGAAGCACTCAGGTTCTCAGACCTAAATGAATGCCTTTCCCACTTGAAGTTTTAAGTGCCTCTGTCAGACCAGTCTCCCTCTCCGTCACTCTGCCTTTCCAAAACTACAGTGCCTTCATATTCTGTTGCCATTTATTTATTTATTTAAGACAGTTTCACTCTTGTTACCCAGGCTGGAGTGCAATGGTGCGATCTCGGCTCACTGCAACCTCCGCCTCCTGGGTTCAGGCAATTCTCCTGCCTCACCCTCCTGAGTAGCTGGGATTACAGGCACGCGCCACCATGCCCAGCTAATTTTTTGTAGTTTTAGTAGAGACGGGGTTTCACCATGTTGACCAGGATGGTCTCGATCTCTTGACCTCGTGATCCACCCGCCTCGGCCTCCCAAAGTGCTGGGATTACAGGCGTGAGCCACCGCACCCGGCCCCTGTTGCCTTTAAGATAATAAGTCTGGTATCCACAATTCAGTATTAGAATTTGAAATTGACCTAAAAAGATGCATCTAATCTTAGTTTTAGAAGTTAAGGTTATGGTTGGAAGTGGTGGCTCACACCTGTAATCCCAGCGCTTTGGGAGGCTGAGGCAAGTGGATTACAGGGTCAGGAGTTCAAGACAAGCCTGGCCAACATGGTGAAACCCTATCTCTACTAAAAATACAAAAGATTAGCTAAGTGTGGTGGTGGGTACCTGTTACCCCAGCTACTTGGGAGGCTGAGTCAGGAGGATCCCTTGAACCTGGGAGGTGGAGGTTGCAGTGAGCTGAGATTGTGCCATTGCATTCCAGTCTGGGCAATAAGAGTGAAACTCCCATCTCAAAAAAAAAAAAAAAAAAAAGTGGAGGTTAACAGCACTCCCCACCATGTTCCATGGGGTGATTTTCTTTAAATATAATTTAACCTTTACGAATGTAATGCATGTGCTTAGTTTTGGAACCCAAGCAGTAGTAGAGGGTTATGATGCAAGACAGCAGTCCCTCTACCAGCCGCTTGTTCTGCACTCCAGCTTCCCACAGATAACCACTTTTAACTCCTGTTTCTACTTACCGTTTTAGTTAGGATCACATTTAGCTGCCAGTAATGGAGCACAAAGTGACAGTGACTTAAATCACGTTGATTCCTGTCTCTTGTGAAGTTGACATGTCAGCAGTTGGTGCTGGTTGGACAGCGTGGCTCCGAGAAGCCTCCGGGCTGCGGCCTTTTCCCACCCTCAGCCCTCCATCCGAGACGGTGGCCATCCACCACCCTCCTTCAGCCAGGCAGGCTGGGGGTGGGATGTTACTGTAGAGAAATCTTAGATATTGGTGGGTGTTTAGCAATGCCTGCCTCAAATTTCATGCCTCTGTGTAGCATGCTGGTACTGCTAATTTATGGTTTTTCCATTTTGGACATTATCTGCTGACTTCTGCGTAGAAGACGCTCTAGAACTGTTATATGTTCTCTCTCTCCCTTCACTGCCTGAGGCACATCCACCCCTTGCTCTTTCTTCCTGTTCTAAATATGTTTATATAATTTTGTTTGATTGACATTCAGTGTCTTATGATTAGGTAAGTGTCTTCACAGCTTACCCATGTAAGATACCATTTACTAAGGGAAATATTTTTGGGTTATTGGAGTGAATTTTCTTTTTTTTTTCTTATGATAATCCCATGAAGTATTTTTTTTTTTTTTTCTTTTTAAGAAGGAGACTCACTCTGTTGTCCAGGCTGGAGTGCAGTGCCATGATCTCAGCTTACTGCAGCCTCCACCTCTTGGATTCAAGTGATTCTCCTGCCTCAGCCTCCCGAGTAGCCGGCAGGCACCTGCCTTCACGCCTGACTAATTTTTGTATTTTTAGTACAGATGGAGTTTCACCATGTTGGCCAGGCTGGTCTTGAACTCCCGACCTCAGGTGATCCACCCACATTGGCCTCCCAAAGTGCTGGGATTATAGGTGTGAACCACCGCGCCCAGCCGAATTTTCTTTAGCTTGGTTTTCAGCGTACAACCGTGAATTTAGTGCCAGGTTTTTAACTAGAATTCCTCCATTAAACACCCCAAGTAATCTTATCACCTTCATCCCTTCCAGACCTGCTGCTTTCTGTTTCAGCCTGGGCCGTGTGTCCCAAGTGCCTGCTACTGAGCAGTCCTCCTCGGAGTTCTTTTCATTCTTTGCAGGAATTCTTTGTGTTTCTCCTCTACTGAATTCCCCTTTCTGGATTCTGTGTCTCTTATCTTTTGGTGGAGTGAATCTTCTAGTAGCTTCCTAAGAAAGAATTTATAAATTTTTTGACCTAGGTCTGTCTGAAAATGCCCTTTCTTCCCTCACATTTGAATAACACTTGGCCTGGGTGCGCAGCTCCAGGTAAGAAGTCATTGTTCCTCATACGTTTCAATGTGTGGAGCCACTGCTGTCTGAACTGACAGGGCTGGTAATGAGAAGTCTGAGACCACAGTGGTTTCTACCTCTCCATGTGGAACTTTTCTTTTTTAAAATCTCTGGAATCTTTCAGGGAACTCTGTTTATCTCTAATGCTTTTTGGGTCTTTTGATTGGGAGGCTTGAGGCCTTCAGCTCTGGGAAACTTTTGTTGATAATACTGTAGTTTTAATCTTTTTTGTTCTTATTTTATTTCTTTTCCGAGATGGGGTCTTTCTCGGTCACCCAGGCTGGAGTGCAGTGGTGCGATCTCGGCTCACTACAACCTCTGCCTCCCGGTTTCAAGCAATTCTCCTGCCTCAGACTCCTGAGTAGCTGGGATTACAGGCATGTGCCACCACGCCAGGCTAATTTCTGTATTCTTAGTAGAGATGGGGTTTCACCATGTTGGCCAGGCTGGTCCCGAGCTCCCAACCTCAGATGATCCGCCTGCCTTGGCCTCCCAAAGTGCTGGGGTTAAAGGCATGAGCCACTGCTCCTGGCCTCTTTTTTTTTTTTTTTTTTTCATTTTTTTTTTTTTTTTTTTTGAGACAGAGTCTTAGTCTGTCGCCGAGGCTGGAGTGCGGTGGTGCAATCTGAGCTTGAACCTCCGCCTCCCACATTCAAGCGTTTCTTGTGTCTCAGCTTCCCTAGTAGCGTGCACCACCATGCCTGGCTAGTGTTTATATTTTTAGTAGAGATGGGGTTTTACCATGTTGGCCAGGCTGGTCTTGAACTCCTGCCTCATGTAATCCGCCTACCTCAGCTTCCCAAAATGCTGGAATTACAGGTATGAGCCACTGTGCTCAGCCTTGTTCTTATTTTTTAAGGAGAGGTTATCAACTTTATCCTCTAGTTTTACATTGAATTTCTATTTCTGACATTGTATCTTTCATTTTTAAGTATTCTTGGCTGGGTTTGTGGTGGCTCACGCCTGTAATCCCAGCACTTTGGGAGATTGAGGCAGGTGGATCACCTGAAGTGAGGAGTTTGAGATCAGCCTGACCAACATGGGGAAACCCCGTCTCTACTAAAAATACAAAAATTAACTGAGCATGATGGCAGGTGCCTGTAATCCCGGCTACTCTGGTGGCTGAGGAGAATCACTTGAACCCGGGAGGTAGAGGTTGCTGAGATTAACCACTGCACTCCATCCTGGGTGACAGAGATGCTGTCTCAATTAAAAAAAAAAAAAAAAAAAGTTCTTGTTCTCAGTATTCTTGTTTTTAACATCTTCTGTTTCATGAAGGCAAATACTTTTTTTTTTGTTTTGCTTTGTTTTGAGATGAAATTTTACTTGGCTCACTGCAACCTCTGCCTCCTGGGTTCAAGTGATTCTCCTGCCTCAGCCTCCCCAGTAGCTGGGACTACAGGTGTGCGCCACCACGCCTAGCTAATTTTTGTATTTTTAGTAGAGATGGGGTTCCACCACATTGGTCAGGCTGGTCTTCAACTCATGACATTGTGATCTGCCTGCCTCAGCCTCCCAAAGTGCTTGGATTACAGGCGTGAGCCACCGTGCCCGGCCTGGCAATGTGTTTTAAACACATGACTCTTTGTTTAATGTTTTAGTGATTCATGCACACGTTTGTTGTATAGACATTTTCTTTCCTCTGCCTCCTATCTTGTCTGTTTCCTGCGTGTTTTCAGCTGTTGCCTACTTTGGTCATTCTTTTTGTTGGAGGCTTCTCTCTGAAAATTTGATGATTACTGGCTGTCTTTCCATGATTATGAGTGGGTTTATTGGAAATTCCCTGTATGCATGGGTGAACTTTAAGTGTTGAGTCTCACCATGAGGAAATAGAGCATGGACCCTGCCAAATTGAGGGGAACTATCAGAAGTTGGTGATACAATTCTTTATTTTGGGGTTGTCAGTCTCCCCAGAGAGGAGTTTCCAGTCTTCTACTTAGGGTGTGGGGATTGGGAGCATAGCTATCAGTTTCTGGGAAGGTGGCTGAGGTGGAGGAGGGCTGGTGGGGCAGGATCTGACCGCTTCTCCCATAGACTTGAAGTGGGTCCTCTTTTTTGCCCATTACCCTCAGGCCCTCTGAGATATGAACGCCTCTTCTAATTCCCCAGTCTTGTGTTGCCCATGCTGCGCAGTTAAGTTTTGGTTTTCTGGCTTTGCTGAGTTAGATCCCACTCGTCCATTTGCTTTTTCCCCCTGTGTAAAATCATATTACCATTTCTAGTCTGCTGCCATTCCTTGTCATTCACTTAACAAATATTTTTTAAAGACTTAAGATGTGCTAGGTGCTGCAGTGGTGAAGAAAAAAAATCCTGTTCTCTGGCGCTCACGTTGTCCTTGAGGCTGTGGTGGTGTCATCATGTCCGCTGTGGTTTCCAGGTGCGCAAGGCACCCGAGCTCTCATCTCTACATGGAGTCAGAGCGTAGTTCCTCTTTGTTTTGATTTGGATATGTTGCTGTTTGTATTCTTACGCTTATTTACTTGAAAGATTCCCCCGTGAGTAGAAGGAAGAAATGGGACGAGGGGAGGGCAGGTTTTTCTCTCATAACTGCATGAGCATTGGCAGACAGAGAGGAGAAAGGGCTCACAGGATGTGAAGACGTGGGGCATGCCTGAAGGGGGTGCTGAAAGTGGGAAGGTGGTTGGACAGCGCCCGCTCTGGTGGCTGGGGGGGTGGGGGGGTGCAGGGGTCCCTGTGGAGACCATGTGATGTGGGGATGTTCACAGCTGGGCATTTGTGACTCCGGAATTGCCTGTAGAAACGTCATCTTTCTGGGAATGTCATAGAGCTGTGTTTAACTCCAAAGCTTTTGTTATGTAGGAAATCCATTGAAAATCAACCAGAGCGGAATAAGAAATATTCTTGCCTCTCATCATTCTCTGAAAACATGAAGAACATAGTGAGATGCAAAGGTGAATATACCTCCCGTACCATAGCACCCAGAAGAGCATTGCAGGGCTCCTGCTCTGTTGTACCTCATCCTTGTTGGTGTGAAAAACTTGAATTAAAATAGTTCAATCTATCATTTTGTTTAAAAAAATTCTATCAGTGAGCTGAATTTACTTTTCAACATTTATTTATTTACGTATTTTAGAGACAGGGTTTCCCTTTTTTGGCCAGGCTCCTCTCAAGCTCCTGAGCTCGAGGGATCCTCCTGCGTCAACCTCCCAAAGTGCTGGGATTTTGGGCATGAGCCACCACACCCTCTCGCTCTGTTGCCTAGACTGGAGTGCAGTGGCGCGATCTCGGCTCACTGCAGCTCTGCCTCTCGGGTTCAAGTGATTCTCCTGCCTCAGCCTCCCGAGTAGCTGGGATTACAGGCATGTGCTACCACACCTGGCTAATTTTGTATTTTTAGTAGAGGTGGAGTTTCACCGTGTTAGGCTGGTCTCGAACTCCTAACCTCAGGTGGTCCACCTGCCTGGGCCTCCTAAAGTGCTGGGATTATAGGTGTGAGCCACCGTGCCCGGCCCAAGATGTCTGTTTTCTAACCCGAAGTATTTGAAATCAAATTGTTGAAAAGTCTTTATTAACAAAACAGCTTTCTGAGGTACCTTTAAAATGAAACTGTTTTCAGATATGTGGGAAATACTGTCAGACTAGCAGCAATGGAGAAGTTACTGGAAATGCCCTATGTCCAGTTTTACCAGTTAATTAAGGTATCAGGGATAGCATTTGTATTATACTGTATCAGAACAAGAAATGTTTCTCAAAACAGCAGACATTGACATGGTTTTATGTAACCAAAATGATAAGCCTGAATATATTTCCTTCTACAAATATTTAGGTATTTTTTTAAAAAGCAAGATTTGTGTTTATGAAGTTTTGATAATCCTTGTGACATAATAGGGTTTTTAAACGGAAACTGGATGTCTATCAGCAATATGAGAGAAATTTAAGTTGAATTATACCACTGATTTTATTTTTATTTTTTATTTTATTATTATTTTTTGAGATGGAGTCTCGCTTTGTTGCCCAGGCTGGAGTGCAGTGGTGCGATCTTGGCTCACTTCAACCTCCGCCTCCCAGGTTTTTTTTTTTTTTTTTTTTTTTAAGGTTCTCTGCTACTTACAATTACCAGATAATTTCTTTTTTCCTGTTTTTAAAAATTTTTTTGTAACAGCTTTATCGAGATTCAACTCATGCATAATTTACCTGTTTAAAGCATACAGTTGAGTGTCAGTGTATTTTAGTATATTCATCGAGTTGTGCAACCATCTCCACTATCTTATTCCAGAACATTTCTTTACCTCCAAAGGAATCCTGTAGCCTTTAGCTGTCACCTCCAACTGTACCCTCACCCCAGCCCTGAGCAGCCACAAATCTACTTTCATTATATATCTGCCTATTCTGATATTTTCTGTAAGTGAAGACCCATCATATAATATGGGTCTTTTGTCACTGACATGTATGTTGTCAAAGTTTGTCCCATGTTGTAGCATATATAGTGTATCATTCCTTTTTATGGCAAAATATATTTATTTATTTTGTGGGTTGTTTTTTTTTGAGATGGATTCTTGCTCTGTCACCCAGGCTGGAGTGCAGTGGCGCCATTTTGGCTCACTGCAACCTCTGCCTCTTGGGTTCAAGCAATTCTCCTGCCTCAGTCTCCTGAGTAGCTGGGATTACAGACCTGAGCCACCACACCTGACTAAGTTTTGTATTTTTAGTAAAGATAAAAACCATGTTGGCCAGGCTGGTCTCGAACTCCTGACCTCAGGTGATCCGCCCACCTGGGCCTCCCAAAGTACCTTTTGTTTATTTTGAATAATGATGCTCCGAACATTAATGTACAAGTTTTTGTGGGATATATGTTTTCATTTCCCTCGAGTACATACCTTAGAGTAGAATTGCTAGGTCATGTGAAGGCTCCATGTGGAGCATCCCAAGGAACTGCCAGGTTGTTTCCTACAGCAGTCTGCATCTGCATCCCCACCTGCAGCCCACAGGGTTTCCAGTATCTCCACATCCTTGCCAACACTTGTTATTTTCTGATTTTTAAAATTCTAGCTATTGTAGTGGTGTGAAGTCGTTTCTCATTGTGGTTTGGATTTGCTTTTCCCTAATAGTGAATGTTGTTGAGCATCTTTACGTGTGTTCATTTGCCATTTGTATATCTTCTTTGGAGAAGTGTCTATTCAAATTATTTACCCATTTAAAAAATTGTGTTGTCTTTTTGTTGAATTTAAGAGTTCTTTGTATATTCTGGATAGAAGCCCCATATTGGACTGTGATTTGCAAGTACTTTCTCCCATTTTGTGGGTTGTCATTTCGCTGTCTTAATGGTACCCTTTGAAGCACAGATGTTCTCAGTTTTGATAAAGTCTAATTTAACTTTTTTTTTTTTTAAAGCTGATTTATTATAAGTCCCCAAGAGGGCTTTATTTTTTCTTTTCAACATCTTGTTCTTCAGCTTCCTGGGCTCTTTTTACCCGTATGCCGACAAGCCGGGTGTTGGCACAGGCCATGTGGAGGCTAGCAAAGGCCTTGAAATTCTCCTCAGCAATGACTTGGATTTTCTCCTTGTAGACATTTGGGATGGGCATGACCGGCTCTGTCAGCTGGGTGGCCGGTTTCAGTTCTTCAGCAGAACTGTCTCCCTCCTTGGGGCCGAGGGTCTGGGGAAGAGGATGCGTTGGAAGTGGTACTCCCTCAGCCGCTGCACACCTTGGCCTGCAGGGACTCGCTCCGTGGACTCATTCCCACTCCTTGGATCCACAGAGACCCCAATGGTCCAGGCCACCTTCTTGTGAATGCCAGCCACCGAGTTCCCTCAGGCTGCAGCCGCAGCCGGCGCGCACCCTGGTGTGATACCGACTGTGCTGCATGATGGGCAGGATGGGAATCGACGCAGTGTGCACGGCAGTGCGGGGGTGCCTTGGCTTCCTGGGCCTTGCATCTGCGGATCTTCCGGGCCGGCTGGGTCAACCATGTGGCCATGCGCCAGCTGCCAGACCTTGTGGAAGTGGGGCTTCCATGCCATTCCGGCCGGGCGTCATGGCTGCCTAGGGCCCTCCTGCGCAGGAAAACAAAGTCAACTAATTTTTGTTGTTTTTGCTATGGTGTCATATCTAGCAAATGCAAGGTCACAAAGTTTCCTACCTGTGTTTTCTTCTAAGAGTTTTTTAGTTTTGACATTTACGTTTAGTTCTTTGATCAAGTTTGAGTTAATTTTTGATATGAGGTAGAGGGGTTATATTCATTCTTTTTTGCGTGTAGATATCCAGTTGTTCCAGTGATGTTATTCTTTTCCCCATCGAATGGTCTTGAAATCCTTGTCCGAATCAGTTGACTGTAAAGGTATGAGTTTCTTTCTGGACTCTCAGTTGTATTCCATTAATGTATGTGTCTGTTCTTGGCCGGGCGCCATGGCTCAAAGCTGTAATCCCAGCACTTTGGGAAGCAAAGGCAGGCGGATCACAAGGTCAAGAGATCGAGACAATCCTGGCCAACATGGTGAAACCTCGTTTCTACTTAAAATACAAAAATTATCTGGGCGTGGTGGTGCACACCTGTAGTACCAGCTACTCGGGAGGCTGAGGCAGGAGAATTGCTTGAACCTGGGAGGCGGAGTTTGCAGTGAGCTGAGATCACTCCACTGCACTCTAGTCTGGAGACAGAGACTCCATCTCGAAAATAAATAATTTAATTAAATTAAAATTTAAAAAGTGTTATAGTTTTCAGAGTGAGAGTTGTTTGGTTTTCTTTTTAATTGGAGTAAAAATATATAAAATAAAATTTGCCTCTTTAACTATTTTTGGTTTTTGAGACGGAATTTTTGTTCCTGTTGCCCAGGCTGAAGTATAGTGGCTTGATGTCAGCTCACTGCAACTTCTGCCTCTGAGGTTCAAGCGATTCTGCTGCTTCAGTCCCCCGAGTAGCTGGGATTACATGCACTGCCATCATGCCCAGCTAATTTTTATATTTTTAGTAGAGACGGGGTTTCACCATGCTGGCCAGGCTGGTCTTGAACTCCTGACCTCAGGCGATCCAGCTGTCTCAGCCTCCCAAAGTGTTGGGATTACAGGCGTGAGCCACCACGCCTGGCCAATCATCTTCCTTATTTCTGTTAATGTCAGTAGTAATGTCCCTTCTTTTATTTCTGTCCTAGCAATTTGAGTTGCCACTTTTTTTTTTCTTGGTCAATCTCAAAAATGGCTACAATTGTACATTTTATGTTACATATGTTGTATATGTTTTACCAGAGTAAAAGATAGCTTGTAATTCCAGTACTTTGGGAGGCTCAGGTGGGCGAATTGCTTGAGTTCGAGACCAGCCTGGGCAACATACTGGGCCCCCTCTCTACAAAAAAAACAGAAAAATTAGCTGGACGTGGTTGTGCTCACCTGTAGTCTCAGCTACTCAGGAGGCTGAGGTGGGAGGATTGCTTGAGCCCAGGAGGTGGAGTTTACAATAAGCCAAGATCAGGAGCTGTACTCCAGCCTGGGTGACAGAGTGAGACTGTGTTTCTAAAAACAGAAAGTAATTGGCTGGGCATGGCGGCTCACGCCTGTAGTCCCAGAACTTTGGGAGGCCAAGGCAGCCTGACCAACGTAGAGAAACCTCATCTCTACTAAAAATTAGCCGGGTGTGGTGGCACGCACCAGTAGTCCCGGCTACTCGGGAGGCTGAGTCAGGAGAATCGCTTGAACCTGGGAGGCGGAAGTTGCAGTGAGATTTCGCCATTGCACTCCAGCCTGGGCAACAAGAGCAAAACTTTGTCTCAAAATAAATAAGTAAAAAGTAATTGTAAGTAAGTGTACTTGCTGCTAGGGAGGCTGAAATGGGAGGATTGCTTGAGGCTGGGGAGGTCGAAGCTGCAGTGAGCTGTGATTGTGCCACTGCACCCCAGCCTGGGTGGCAGAGCGGCATTCTGCCTAAAAGGAAAAAGAAAGTGTGCTCATGATAAAATAAGTTCAAACAGTACAAGAAGTAGGTATGCTATGGAAAGTGGAAGTCTCCTTCCTCCTAGTTGTTACACTTGTCTTTTTTATTTTAAAGCATATTCTAGACTTGTTCCATTTAAATTGAATGTTAATTTGATTTTTTTAAACATTAAAAAATGATTTCGATTAGTCTAAAAGTCTAAGATGGCTGGGCGTGGTGGCTCATGCCTGTAATCCCAGCACTTGGGGAGGCAGAGGCGGGCAGGGCAGATTGCTTGAGTCTAGCCTGGGCGACATGGCAAAACCCTGTCTCTACAAAAAACACAAAAATTAGCTGGATGTGGTGGTGTGGACCTGTGTCCTAGCTACTCAGGAGGCTGAGGCAGGAGAATTCTTGAGGGTGGGAGGTCGAGGCTGCAGTGAACTATGATTGCACCAGTGTACTCCAGCCTGGGCAACAGAGCCAGAGCTTTTATCTCAGTAAATAAATAAGTAAATAGGCAGAGCGCAGTGGCTCACACCTGTAATCCCAGCACTTTGGGAGGCCTAGGCAGGTGGATCACAGGTCAGGAGTTCAAGACCAGCCTGGCCAAGATGGCGAAACCCCGTCTCTACTAAAAACTACAAAAATGAGCCGGGTGTGGTGGCAGGTGCCTGTAATCCCAGCTACTCTGGAGGCTGAGGCAGGAGAATGGCTTGAACCCTTGCGGCAGAGGGTGTAGTGTGCTGAGATCACGCCACTGCACTCTAGCCTATGTGACAGAGTGAGACTCCGTCTCAATAAATAAAATAAGTCAAGATTTTTGATGAGAAATTAATGTTGAAATACGGTTATTGCGTGCATCAAGGATTGTAATTTTTGTCTTTGGCTATTTTTTTATTGTTTATATTACCATACATGCTATTGAATTACATGTGCATTCCCAGAATAAAACATGCTTAGCTAGCTATGGCATTTCATTCGCTACCTGCACAGTTGAGCCTGTTGTACACATGATTATTTTAGTTATTTTTTTTTAAAACCTATAATCCTAAATAAGGAGTAGTCTATAGACAAACTGTTATTTTAACTTTTTTTTTTTCTTGAGATGGAGTCTTGCTCTATTGCCAGGCTGGACTGCATTGGCGCGATCTCGGTTCACTGCAACCACCGCCTCCCAGGTTCAAGTGATTCTCCTGCCTCAGCCTCCCGAGTAGCTGGGACTACAGGCACATGCCACCACACCCAGCTAATTTTTGTATTTTTAGTAGAGATGGGGTTTCACCATGTTGGTCAGGCTGGTCTCGAACTCCTGACCCTTGTGATCAGCCTGCCTTGGCCTCCCAAAGTTCTGGGATTACAGGCGTGAGCCACCGTGTCCTGTCAGTTTTAACAGTTGTGTGTTATCTTTGGAATATTTTGGTGTCAGAGTTGTGGTAGAGTTTTAGGAAAAATTATGAAGCATTCAGTCTTGTGTTCAATAATTTTTTATTTTATTGTATTACTAGTTTTTGTGACAGAAACGCAGTGGCATGATCACGGCTGACTGCAGCCCTGACCTCCCCGGCTCAGGTGATCCTCCCACCTCAGCATCTGGAGTAGCTGGGACTTTGGGTGTGCACTACCACACTAGGCTAATTTTTGTATTTTGGTACAGACGAGGTTATGCCATGTTGCCCAGTTTGGTTTCAAACTCCTGAGTTCAGTGATCCTCCTGCCTTGGCCTTCTGAAGTGCTGGTGTGTTGCAAGTGTGAGCCACTATGCCTGGCCTAATTTTTAATATTTTGTAGAGATGAGGTTTCACTGTGTTGCCCAGGCTGGTCTCAAATTCCTGGGCTCAAGTGATTCTCCTGCCTTGGCCTCCCAAAGTGCTGGAATTACAGGTGTGACCCACCATACCTGACGCCTGAAAAATATTTTAGAGAGTGAAGTTTTAAAGTATTCATTTATAAAACCACCTGAATACAATGTTTTCTAGTGGGAGATATTCTTGAACTTCTAAATACGTTCCAAAGTTAATATTCTGTAATAGTTAGGCTTTTTTGTTGATTTTGTAATTAGTCTCTTAGAAACACTATCCATTTAATCAATAATTTCTGGTTTATAAGCACAAAGTTGTAAGTTTGGTGTAAGCATTGAAAACCAATAAAAACACTTATAATAATTATGGTAATATTTCAGTCACTGAGACCAGAGTCCTGTGTCTGGACCCGTAGGGGAGGCAGCTGGATTCGGCACTGCCTTTGTGGGAGAGGAAGGGACTGAGGGGTTGCTCCTCTCTGTCTGGCTTCTTTCTTGCTTCTGGGTCACGCTCAGCTGCCCCTGTGTTAGGTTCACATCAAGTCCTTGATGATTTGCTAGAGTTTTTTCATGGGACGTGGGAATACATAAATGTTTGTTGTATGTAGTATATGTACATGTTACATACACGCACCCATGTGTGATTATGCAGTGTTAATTTTTCCCCCATGTGGATTGAGGTTGGCAGACTTTCCAAGCTGCTGAATGTCTAACAGTGTCTTACTGTGCCTGGTTCACTCTTGGTTTGCGTTGCCGAGTGGGAGCTAGGGGGCTGAAGGATCTTGAGGGACACGCCGCTCCCTGGTGGCGCCGCTGAGGAGGTCGGGCAGGTGGCTGTAACACCAGCGAAGACACTAACTGGAATTCCTCAGTGTTCTGCTCACTGATGTGTCTATTTCCTCAGCATCAGTTCTCTCTGCACCTTGGAACTTTTCCTTCCAATTATTTCTCTTCTAAGATTGTTGATCCTCAGTTGTCCATTTTGCCATGGATTATTTTAAAAACTTCCCTAAAAATAGTATACAATTCATTGCTAGTTGGCCCTATTGAAGGGTGATCACTTTGAATACTGCTAGATCCTTAGTTGATGAGATTTTGTAGTTTTTCTCCAACAGCATTTTAATAATAATTGTCTTGTAATATAAGTAAAACTTCATTTAATATTAAGAAACTAAAAATATAGGTTATTCTGAATTAGTATCCATTTCATAGTCCCCTCTACATCCCTTTCCTTTCTTTTATATTGAGACGGAGTCTTGTTCTGTCACCCAGGCTGGAGTACAGTGGCACGATCACAGCTCACTGCAGTCGCTGCCTCCTGGGTTCAAGGGATTCTCCTGCCTCAGCCTCCCAAGTAGCTGGAATTACAGATATGCATCACCACACTTGGCTAAGTTTGTATTTTAGTAGAGACGGGGTTTCACTATGTTGGTCAGGTTGGTCTTGAACTCCCAACCTTAGATGATCCACCGCCTCAGCCTCCCAAAGTGCTGGCATTACAGGCATGAGCCCCCATACCTGGCCTCTACATCCCTTTTCTTCCAATTTTTTCCCTGCTGTGGTAATTTCTGTTGTTGATTGTATTGCAAGTTTAATGATGCTTAAACTACTGTATTTATAATTTGAGAGAAATATTCTCAGTAAAATGAACTTTAATTTTCATTTTTCCTGTTTTTTAAATGTGTATTTTTTAAAATGAGATAAGGTCTCACTATTTTGCCCAGGTTGGTCTCAAACTCCTGGCCTCAAGTGAGCCTCTCACCTTGGTCTCCCAAAATGCTGGGATTGCAGATGTGAGCCATCATGCCTGGCCTTAAATGTTTTTAAAAATAAAGTTTGGGCCAGGCGTGGTGGCTCATGCCACCCAGTACTTTGGGAGGCCGAGGTGGGCAGATCACAAAGTCAGGAGTTCAAGACCAGCCAGGCAAATGTGGTGAAATCCTGTTTCTACTAAAAATACAAAAATTAGCCGGGTGTGGTGGCATTCACCTCTAATTCTAGCTACTCAGGAGGCTGAGGCAGGAGAATCAGCTGAACCTGGGAGGCAGAGGTTGCAGTGAGCCGAGACTGCACCACTCTATTCTGGCCTGGGTGTCAGAGCGAGACTCCGTCTCAAAAAAATTAAAATAAATGTTTGGTGTGGAGAATTTTAACTTTCTCATTTTCCCAAAGCGTTCTTCAGTACCACATATGAAAGGAAGACTTGGATAAACTTTTTAACAGTGAGAGAATCGCCATGATAGACCTTTTAAAAGTTCAGTCCTACATGCCTGTATCAGATGCAGGAGATGGAGACAGATACGGTATGCTGAATACTGAAGCTGTTTACCATGGCAGCTTTGCACAATCTGTACAGAAGTTTTACCAGTTCATAAAACTGCTTTATGACCCTGAAGGAATGCCAGAAATAAAACAAACACACCCACAGCAAATACACCAGATGTGGGGCTGATTTCCCTGCCACGATGCACTTCCAGTGAGGAAACTGCTGTGTGGTTTGGGGCAGGAGCTTGGAGTGATTTGGATTCAGCCTTCCTGTTTTGAGTATTTGTAAAAGGAAACTAATTTTCCAAAACTTCTAGCTAGTAACCCATGTCACTCAGCCATCCTCTATTTAAATATTATTGAAAATAGTGATGAGCTCATGTCTGAAAATGTCCTCCTTCCTTTTTTGGAGTGTCTTGAGTTTTTCATATGGTGATAATCTTATTTGTATAATGAGTGTTAATAAAAGTGATAGTAATTGGTAATATATCTTATTCAAATTTCAACATTTTAAATTTCAAATACATTTAGAAGTAGAGAGTATGGAACAATGAACCCCCAGTTCCAACAGTTATTAGCTCAGAGTCAGTTGTATTTTGCTTTTATCCCTTTTCCCCAAAAAGAATTATTTTAGGAAAATCCCAGAAATCTGTCATCTCATTTGTAAATATTTCAGTATGTGCCTTAAGAAGATGAGGGCTTTCTTTAAAAACATAGCCATAATAATATGACATTGAAAAAAATAAGAGTAATTTCTCAATATCAAAAAATAGTCATTGTTTAAATTTCCTTTCAAAAAAAAAATTGAGGCCGGGCGTGGTGGCTCACACCTGTAATCCTAGCACTTTTGGAGGCCGAGGCAGGTGGATCATGAGGTCAAGAGATCAAGACCATCCTGGTCAACATGGTGAAACCCCGTCTCTACTAAAAATACAAAAAATTAGTGGCCAGGCGCGGTGGCTCACGCCTGTAATCCCAGCACTTTGGGAGGCCGAGGCGGGTGAATCACGAGGTCAAGAGATCGAGACCATCCTGGTCAACACGGTGAAACCCCATCTCTACTAAAAATACAAAAAATCAGCTGGGCATGGTGGCGCATGCCTGTAATCCCAGCTACTCAGGAGGCTGAGGCAGGAGAATTGCCTGAACCCAGGAGGCGGAGGTTGCGGTGAGCTGAGATCGCGTCATTGCACTCCAGCCTGGGCAACAAGAGCGAAACTCCGTCTCAATAAATAAATAATAAAATAAAATAAAAAATATAAAATAAAATAACATAAATAAAAGTTGGATTTGTGGCCGGGTACAGTGGCTCACACCTGTAATCCCAGCACTTTGGGAGGCTGAGGCAGGTGGATCACTGGAGGTCAGGAGTTCGTGACCAGCCTGGCTAACATGTCAAAAGTCTGTCTCTACTAAAATATAAAAATTACCCAGGCACAGTGGCACGTGCCTGTAATCCCAGCTACTTGAGAGGCTGAGGCAGGAGAACTGCTTGAACCCGGGAGGTGGAGGTTGCAGTGAGCCGAGGTCGCACCACTGAACTCTAGACTGGGTAACAGAGCGAGACGCCGTCTCAAAAAAAAAAAAGTGGGTTTGTTTTACAGGAACCTGCCCATGGCATTTGGATTTTATACCTCCTCAGTCTCTTTAAAATCTGTAGATTTTTCTCCTTCCATTTTTTTCTCTGTTTGCAGTTTATTTGAGGAAGAATCGGGGCATTTGTCCTGTCCTGTTCAAAAGTTTTAACTGGTTTCTAGTGTTTTCCTAGCTGGACAAATTTGGCATTTGACAAATCATTCCCATACTACGGGCCCAGTGTATTTTGTGGGAAACAAACTACTTGGGGATTAACTTGGTGTTAAAAAAAAAAAATAGGCATTTCTGATTTCATTTTAGATGTTGCAGTGGTAAGGTACGTTACAGTCAGCACTTGGCGAGGCCTGAGGCCTAAGGCCCGAGAGTGCGCCCATGCCGGGGTGCAGGGAGGCCGAGAGGTGTGTTATTGCCTCCCTCCTCCTTGGTCCTTGTGGGTGGGCATGAGAGGCTGGATCTGACTGACTTGTTACTCTGAGACAGCAGAGGAGGACAAGGAGAAGTGAACGAAATATGTGTTGCTTCTCCAGGCCTTCATGTCAGAAACACCTTCCACTGCCCTGAGGACAGAAGGCTGGCTGCTGGCTGGTGCTCTCGGCTCCCTGTGCGGCTTGCCGGCTGAGGACGCTCTGGGCTTGGAGCATTTTCCTTAAGATGAATGAATGAAGGCGGATCTTATGGTAACATGATAGTTGTTCACTGGAGGCACTTTGGAGTTGACATAAATGAGGACTCCACTTTTTAAAATGTGATCTTAAGCTTTTTGATTTTTTAATTGAAGTTTAGAAAAATTAGTTGTTACTTGTCTATCTGTGTGAGTGATGCTGTGCTCTCTGGTACATCAGCCTTTTAATTTGTTTCTCAAATCTAGCGCTTAAAAATCCAGCTCTTATTTTAAATTTTTAAAAAATTTATTTATTTTTATATATATTTTTTAAAGACAGTGTTTCACCATGTTGGTCAGGCTGGCCTTGAACTCCTGACCTCAGGTGATCCGCCCACCTTGGCCTCCAAAGTGCTTGGATTACAGGTGTGAGCCAACACGCCCAGCCAAAAATCCAGCTCTTATAAGTCAGGGCTGGGTGCTGTGGCTCACGCCTTTAGTCCTAGCACTTCGGGAGGCCGAGGTAGGTGGATTGCCTGAGTTCAGGAGTTGGAGACCAGCCTCGGCAACACAGTGAAATCTCGTCTTTATTAAAATACAAAAAATTAGCTGGGCATGGTGGCATGCACCTGTAATCCCAACTACTTGGGAGGCTGAGGCAGGAGACTCACTTGAACCTGGGAGGCAGAAGTTGCAGTGAGCCAAGATCACGCCACTGCCCTTCAGCCTGGGTGACAGAGCAAGACTCAATCTCCAAAAAAAGAAAAGTCAGACCGGTTGGGCATTCTATCTGCAAATCAGGCTGAACAGACACCAGGCCTTGGCACTGGTAGGAGTTCCAGGTACTTCCTGCTGAGAGCATTAGGGAAAGGACTGTGTGTGGGTGCCTGCAGATGAATACCAAGTTCATCTGAAATCGGAAATCGGCAGACATTCTGGAAAAGTACAGTTTTCATCATCAAATAAACACTGGTAATATAAATCTTGTATTGTTACAGCAGCACTTGTTTAAGGAGAAGCACTTTTGACAGCTCTTTGAGCTTGTGAAAGGAAACGCAGACTGCAAAGCTAGATGCCCTTTTGCAAAATGTTAAACATTTGCTGACCTTGCCGTAAAGTTTTATTGATTATTTGGAAAGCTCTTTTCATTTGTCGTTTTTAGTGCTCATCTCTAGGTGTCTGGTGAAAAGCGTAGTTTTCCTGGCTTACCAATGACTGTCATGAAATCAGAGGAACGTTTTCAAGGCCTGCGTGAAACCATCCTTCCTTCCTGCTCGTTACTGCCTTTACTTGGGGACAGGGAGCCAAAGATGACGAGACAGGAGCGCATGGCCTCTTTCTCTGCTTGTTGTCTGGCTCATGTTCTTTCTTATTTCATTTCCTTTATGCCGGCGTTTTTATACTGAAAAATATCAGCATAGAGGATTTTTAAAAAAATTTTTTAAATGTAACTCAGAAATGCTTAGGTTTAGTTGGGTATGTGACATATTTGAGGTGGATAGTGTGACACCCAGTCTGAACACTCACTTTTTTTTTTTTTTTTTTTTTTTTTTTTCTGGGCTCTCACTGTCCCCCCTGTCAGACTGCAGTGGTGCAATCTCAGTTCACTGTAACCTCCGCCTCCCAGGTTGAAATGATTCTCCTGCCTCAGCCACGCAAGTAGCTGGGACCACAGGCGTGCACCACCATACTGAGCTAAGCTATTTTTATATTTTTAGCAGAGACAGGGTTTCACCATCTTGGTTGGCGAGGCTGGTCTGGAACTGTTGACCTCAGGTGATCCACCCACCTTGACCTCCCAAAGTGCTGGGATTACAGGTGTGAGCCACACTGCCCCGGCTCTAGATGCAGTTCACCTTAAACTAAAATGATACTTGCTGCATGTACTGTCAGTTCTTCAGAGATGCTACTAATTATGACATTAGACGCAGCTGGTATTTTACTGTGCTGAAAAAAGGCTAGACTTTTCTGAATTCATAGCAGTGGCACAAAGAAATTTTAAAATACACTGTCTCCTAGATGATTAAGTTAAGAGCAACAAGAAAAATGAGTGGAGTTTTAATCACCAAACACTTAGACCGAACCCAGTGGCTCACGCCTGTAATCCCAGCAACTTGGGAGGCCGAGGTGGGAAGATCGCTTGAGCCCAGGAGTTTGAGACCAGCCTGGGTAATATGCAAAACCCCATCTCTGCAAAAAATAGAAAAATTGGCTGGTGTGGTGGCTTACGCCTGTAATCCCAGCACTTTGGGAGGCCTAGGCAGGTGGATCACGAGGTCAGGAGATTGAAACCATCCTGGCCAGCATAGTGAAACCCCGTCTCTACTAAAAATACAAAAAAAATCACCTGGGCGTGGTGATGTACATCTGCAATCCCAGCTACTTGGGAGGCTGAGGCAGGAGAATCCCTTGAACCCGGGAGGCAGAGGTTGCAGTGAGCCGAGGTCGTACCACTGCACTCCAGCCTGGTGACAGAGCGAGACTTAATCTCAAAAAAATAAATAAATAAAATAAAAAACAAATAAATTAGCCAGGCATGGTGACATATGCTTGTAGTCCTTGGTCTTTGGGAGGCTGAGGCAGGAGGATTGTTTGAGTCTGGGAGGTGGAGGTTGCAGTGAGCTGAGATTGTGCCATTACACTCCAGCCTGGGTGGCAGAGGGATACCCTGTAACAAAAAAAAAAAAGAAGAAAAACCAAACATGTATATGAATGTGGGCCTTCTGTTTTCTGTTTGCTTATTTATCAGAAGAGGATAATATGTATCCTGTATAACATCTCTGACCCGCATGTAGATGTTCAGAAAATGGAAGCTGCTATTAGCAATGGGTCGGTTTAATATTTCATCAAATATTTAGAGTAAAAGAGAATAAAAAGTAAATTGAAAGTGTTAAGAGATCCCGCCCTCTCATGCCTGTCAAATAGGAAGGACTATGTTATAAGCTTGAAGTAATCCTAAGAGGTTGGTGGATATTACATTTGGTTGCTAAAAATTCCCCACATTAGTAATTACTGAAATTAAGTTGCCTTCCTTTGAACTTGTATTTACTGATGCTTTGCAAACTTTTTACTTTCCTTTTTTTTTTTTTTTTTTTTTTTTTTTT
>NW_022436960.1:462095-494294 GCF_009761245.1 Sapajus apella
TTTTTTTTTTTTTTTTTTTTTTTTGAGTCGGAGTTTCGCTCTTGTTACCCAGGCTGGAGTGCAATGGTGCGATCTCGGCCCACTGCAACCTCTACCTCCTGGGTTCAGGCAATTCTCCTGCCTCAGCCTCCTGAGTCGCTGGGATTACAGGCACGCGCCACCATGCCCAGCTAATTTTTTGTAGTTTTAGTAGAGACGGGGTTTCACCATGTTGACCAGGATGGTCTCGATCTCTTGACCTCGTGATCCACCCGCCTCAGCCTCCCAAAGTGCTGGGATTACAGGCGTGAGCCACCGCGCCCGGCCGAAACTTTTTACTTTCTTACATTGCAAAGTCTTCTTCCTTTCTTAATGCAGTTTCTGGTGTAGATACCATTTAATCACTGTACTTTGTTACGAGTGCTGTGACCACTGTCTTCTACAAGTGTGTTAGCAAGTCTCAGTCTCAAGGGTCAGAGAGCCAGGAAGAGTAAGTTAGGATGGACTCTTACAGAGTTCTACAGGCCAGAGCAGTGGGGCTCCTTTCTGTCTTTCCGTCTCAGTCAAACAGGCAAGTCCAAGGCTTCCGGGAGGAAGATGTGTAGACAGTTCCCTTCCTGGCTGTTCACGTCCTCCTTCCTGTCCTGGCGGTCCCAGCTCAGCTTGGAGTGTGGGAGAGCATCTCTGTGTATATTTAGGGTGCCCTGGCACTGTACTAGGAAGGAGTGAGGATTCATCCTCAGTTTCTCATCCTGCTCCAGTGCAGCAGCTGAGCTCATTTCCTGAATTCCTGTTCCTGGGGCAGGGGTGGGCACCCCCCATCACTGCTGCTGGTATGCAGTGTCCTGCCCAGCTGGTATGGGGACTTCCTCTGGGACCATAGATTGCCTGGCACTGTGTGTTGCCTTTTGTCTTTAAGGTAACTAAATCAAATGCTAAGGGTAGAATTGATCTGTGCGTGATCTTAAATACCTCTGGTGAGCTGCAAAATCTGCCTATCAGAATATATATATATATTTAATATAATCCCAAGAGTTGACTTTATAAAAGCATGTATGTTTATGAAGATATTTTCTTTGTCAAAACTAAAGTTTTTACTCAAAATTCAGTTAAAAAATAGGAAAAAATTAAGAAAAACCAGTGAGTAAAATTATTAATTTTTTTTTTTTTTTGAGACAGAGTTTTGTTCTTGTTGCCCAGGCTGGAGTGCAGTAGTGCTGTCCCAGCTCACTGCAACCTCCACCTCCTGAGTTTAAGCAGTTCTCCTGCCTCAGCCTCCTGAGTAGCTGGGATTACAGGTGTATACCACCATGCCCAACTGATTTTTTTGTATTTTTAATAGAGATGGGGTTTCACCATATTGGCCAGGCTGGTCTTGAACTCCTGACCTCAGGTGATCTGCTCACCTCAACCTCCCAAGGTGCTGGAATTACAAGTGTGAGCCACCACGCCTGGTCAAAATTATTAATTTCTAGCAAAGGAAAAAAATTACGATCGGGTGTAGTGAGTGCTTCATGCCTGTAATTCCAACACTTTGGGAGGCCAAGGTGGGAAGATCACTGTAACCCAGAAGTTTGAGACCAGCCTGGGCAACATACTAAGACCCTGTCTCTTCAAAAAATAAAAAATGAGCCGCATAGTAATGCACACCTGTAGTCTCAGCTACTTAAGAGACTGAGGTGGGGGGATCACTTGAGCCCAAAGAGATAAGGCTGCAGTGAGTGAGCTGTGATTGCACTGCTGCTTGCGAGGGGCGGGGAGGGCCTCAAAAAAAAAAAGAAAGAAAAGAAAAAATAGCTGTGTCTGTGGGTTGCTGCTTTTTTCATGGTGTGGAAATGGATAATTCTTAAGAGAATGAGTGTGGACCGGTGTGGTGGGGCCTGAGGAAGGTGGGTGGGCCCATTCCAAAGAGACAGCCATTCCCCGCCCCACCCCAGCCCCGCTAGAGCCACAGATGCAGCAAGCACCAGTAATGTTTGTTTCCAGGAATCAGCTGTGTTCCCCACAATTGCTTATTGAAGCTTGGGGCATTTATTTTGTCACTCTAGAATTGAATTTGTGCTTTATTGTTAGCACTTAAGGCAGTGAAAGTGAACTGGTCTACAGCCCCTGAGATCTCTGGGCGATACCTGCCCCTGCCCCAGCTGGATCAGTTGATGAGTGTGACGTGAGCACCCGTGGAGAATGGGTCACCTTTCCCTCTATTGAAAGATGAGTGGTTTGTTGTTGTTGTTGTTGTTGTTTTTAAACAAAACCTTTGGTGAAAATGATTTCCAACATCTCCCATTGTGGTGGCCTGCACCTGTAGTTCCAGCTACTTGGGAGACTAAGGTAGGAGGATCCCTTGAGCCCAGGAGGTGGAGTCTGCAGTGAACCGTGATCGCACCACTGTGTTCCAGCCTGGGTGACAGAGCAAAACGCTGTCTCAGAAACAACAGCAACTAGAACCTTCAGGGTTCTCTCTCCTGTCTCCACCCGCCTCTCTCATTCTCAGAAGGCTAATCAGACTCTGTCCCCTGCCTCCCTCAAAACTGCTGCTTTCATCAAGGCCACCTACAGGCTCCACGTGGCAAAAGCCAGTAGCTGATTCCTGGCTGCCATCCACCTTCCAGGATGGAAGTCCTGGCTTTCTCTGCACCCTGCTGGCTTCTCTTCCCTGCAGCCTCCTCATATTGAAGTCCCCCAAGGTACAGTCCTCGGCCCCTCCCCTGTCTCTGCCGACTTCCTGGGGACCACATGCAATACCAGCTGTACACTGGGCACCGTGGGCTTCTCCCTGGAACCGCATCACCTGTCCAGCTGCTTCCCTGCCACTCGGCCCACCAGCCTCTGTCAGCCTTCCCTGTCTCCATGCCGACACCTCCAGCGTCCTAGTGCTCAGCCAGTGCTCTGTGCAACTGTCACCCTGCACACCCCACCAAGCAGGAAATCCGCTTGCCCAACCTTCAGGAATAGCCAGGATCTCCCTTGTCTGCTGTCCAACTGCTGTCACCTGTACCCTTGGCCCCTGCCCTACCCCACCCCACTCCTCAGGCTTTCTCTGACTCAGTCTGTGTCTCACTTGTCTTTTGCATCCAAGTGTTCTTAAAGAGCTGCCTTTTTAATCCTCTGAAGTCTCAGGTTGCATTAAGTTAAAATTTAATGTTCTTTTCATTATGTTGTACTTTCTGATTATCAGCCTGTGTGCCAGAGCTCCTATTTAGAGAACTGTATTTGGGGTTAAGAGGGCTTGTTGGAAGGGTCACTCTTCTCAGGCTCTTGATTGCTGATGAGAGGGGTCTGTGGCTGGCTCCCTGCGAAAGCAGTGTCTGTCATCTTACAAAAGAGCTTAGTTATTATGAAACAAAGAAAACACATTTTGTGTAACTTGAACACATTTTTCTAAAACTTTGTGATAGCTGCTAATTGTCCTGCGTCAGCCGCCTGAACTGTAAGAATAAATTCCAAGCTGGGCTGGGTGCGGTGGCTCAAGCCTGTAATCCCAGCACTTTGGGAGGCCAAGGCGGGTGGATCCACGAGGTCAAGAGATCGAGACCATCCTGGTCTACATGGTGAAAGCCCATCTCTACTAAAGATACAAAAAATTAGCTGGGCATGGTGGCATGTGCCTGTAATCCCAGCTACTCAGGAGGCTGAGGCAGGAGAATTGCCTGAACCCAGGAGGCAGAGGTTGCGGTGAGCCGAGATCGCGCCATTGCACTCCAGCCTGGGTAACAGAAGCGAAACTCCGTCTCAAAAAAAAAAAAAAAAGTAAATTCCAAGCCTTTGGAGCTGTGAACTCACTCCAGGGTGGTCCTGTGAAAGTGCCTGCATTCCCTTACTCATGGCGCATGCCCTGGCCTCCCCTCTCACCGGGTTTCAGCATGTGCCCCATCCTCTCTGGCTGCACTTCCTGGTCCCTGGGATGCTGTTCTGGCCCCTTCTCCCTCTGCAAGAGGACCGGATGCATACACATCAGTGCGCATGGGCCATCTCACACATCCACACCTTCTCTAGCCTGGCCTCTGGCCCTGGGCCCTCCGTGTAGGTCTTGCTGTGCTGTCAGTAGGGGCCTCCCCTGCAGCTGCCCCACTCCAGCAGCCACAGAGGTGCTGCTCCAGGCAGGTGTGGATCCTGCCCTCCCCTGAAGGGACAGAGGAGTAGCTGGCAATTGCAAGGAGAGGACCTCAGGAGAGAACCAGGCTGTGAATGGAGTTGACTACTCACTGGGGGGCAAGACGTCTGTCCCTTGTGTCCTCTGCATGTCACTTGGCCTTTGGGGCCCTGTTTCTTCATTGGTAAAAGGTGTTATTCATAATAGATAATTTGTTAGATTGTTTCCAATTCCAAATGTATTGATTGTGGCCACAAAGCAGTTGAGGCCCAGACAGGAGTGGCATGGATGAACGGAACCGTCCAGGGGGAGGCAGAGGGCTTCTGCCAAACGAGGGAAAGCAATACTCTCGTCCGCCTGCCTCAGGCTTCTGCTCTTGACACAGGCCTCTTTC
This sequence comes from Sapajus apella, assembly GCF_009761245.1. Classification (NCBI taxonomy): domain Eukaryota; kingdom Metazoa; phylum Chordata; class Mammalia; order Primates; family Cebidae; genus Sapajus; species Sapajus apella. The sequence goes on from NW_022436960.1 coordinate 466,562, forward strand.
CTCAGACACTCCCACCCCGGGCACTCCTTAGCTGGTCTGATCTTGTTTGATTTCATAATGATTTTCTGTCAGTTTCAGGCAAAGATCCTCCCTCCACCTGCAATTCTTCTTGGCAGAGCTTTTCCTATTTAAAGGGAGCACTGGGCTCCATTTTCCCTAACAGCTTGACTCTCGTATCTGTCAGTGGTTACACTTGATGGATTAATCCATTGTTTTTTAAGAGCGTCAAGAGATGTTCTTTAGGGGACAGTCTAGAATATGAGGAATGAAGAGATTGATTAGGAGAAAATTTCTCCTAGTAAAAGTTAAGCTGTCTAAAGACTAAAGCTTTATTTAGCCTTTTGGCTGGAAAGCATCCCAGGTTGTTTAATATCTTCATGCTAGGAGGGATGTGAGCTCTTCTTGTAGAGAAGACCGCTGTTTCATGATGACTCCTCATGAATTGCCTCGTGCTGTAGACACAGCCAGCTGTGCTTACCGGGTCCTGTCAGCATGCCAGGTCCGGGGGAGCTGAGGAAGACAGGATGAGGTGGCTTTGTGATGGGTGAGGGATGTGGGCTCTGCAGGAGGAGTCTGAGATGATGCCCAGATGCCGAGGCTGACGCTGCAGGTGATGGTGTGGGCGATGCAGGGCTTGCTGGACAGTAGCCTCCCAGTCGCTGTGACCTGGAGCCTCGTGAGTGCTGGCCGGTCGGCCTGGCCCAGTTTCTGAGCTTCGGGGTGCCTATGTCTCTGGGGACTTCAGGGCGGCCAGGTGTGGTATCCCACGCCTGTAATTCCATCACTTTGAGAGGGCAAGGTGGGAGGATCACTTGACCCCAGGAGTTCTAGACCAGCCTGGGCAACACAACAAGATCCCGTCTCTACGAAAAATAAAAGAATTAGCTGGGCATGGGAGCATGCCTCTGGTCCCAGATATTGGGAAGGCCAAGGCAGGAAGATCCCTTGAGCCTGGGAGGTGGAGGCTGCAGTGAGCTGTGATCACTTTGCTGCACTCCAGCCTGGGCAGCAGAGCAAAACCCCATCTCAGAAACAAAAAAAAAAGAATGCCCTGCATCCTCCCTGGAAGCTGTGTCTCTAATTGCCTCACAACAGGCTGCTTCTCCCCGTTCTCACCCCTCACCTCTCCCCAGCAATATGGAAGCTGGTGGTTTCGAAGTGATCGCTTTTTGAAAATATAAAATGGCATTAGGGTCCTGTAAGAAAAATCAGTTTGGTCTCTTTACCATCTCAGACTCTGTAGCGCTACGTGATGTAATTGGATTCCTTTGCCCCAGGCGCTGTTCCCCCCCCACCCCAAGCTGCTGTTCTCCCGGCCTCTCCCACTGTGCTGCACCCCATTCCTCAAGCTGCTGTGGCCAGAACCCTAGCATGCATCGTGGAATCTTCTTTCCGCATCCCGTGTCATGGTCCACTCTAGTTCCAGCACACATCAGATGCGACCTCTTCCTCCTCTGCCCCCGGGACACTGTCACCATTGTTTCTAAGCCACCATTGCTGTCTTAATGGGATGATGGTGGCTGCATCCAGTGGACTCTCCCTACTTGCCCCTCTTAGTTTTCCAAATAGCAACAACTGAACTTGTAGAAGTATTTTTAAAACATTTTTGCAACAGTTTAAAACTTCAGGAAAGAACTCTCCTCCCCCAACCATTTGCCCTTGAATGAACAGGGGTTCCCAACCCCCAGGCCACGGACAGGTCCACAGCCTGTTAGGAACGGGGCCCCACAGCGGGAGGTGAGTGGCAAGAGGCCAGTAAGCGTTCCCACCCAAGCTCCATGCTTAGATCAGCGTGGCATTAGATTCGCATAGGAGCACAGACCCTGCTGTGAACTGTGCATTCATGGGGTCTCAGTTGCATGCTCCTTATGAGAACCCAATGCCCGATGATCTGAGGTGGGGTAGTTTCATCCCAAATCACCACACCTGCCCCACCCCCACTGGTCTGTGGAAAGATTGTCTTCAATGAAAGTGGACCCTGGTGCCAAAAAGGTTGGGACCACTGCTTTAGCGTGTATTTCCTACAGACAGGGATATTCTGCAGTGTAACCAACAAAAATCAGGAGTGTAGCATTGACACATTGCTAAATCTAACCTTCAGATACCACTGAAGCATTGCAGATTTTCTCATACTCTGCTTTGTAGCAGAGGGGTCCGCTGCAGAGCCACACACAGCATGACATTTCCTTTCTGTGTGATTTGACGTTCATGACCTTGACACTGCTCAAGGTTTCTGGCTGGTGATGGGAGACTGTTCTTACTTTAGGTTTGCCTGGGTTTCTTGGTGATTGGATTTGGATTATGGATCTTTGGCAGGAACATTGCAGAAGTGAGGCTGTGTTTCCCCCTGGTGTCCTGTGGGATGGTGTGGTTTCGCCTCCTCGCATAACTGATGCTGGCTGCTCTGATTACTTGATTTCAGGTGGTGTCTGCCTGACTTCACTGTAAAGTCACCGTTTTCCCTTTGTAATTGATAGGTATTTGTTTGGATGTACTTTGAAACTATATAAATATCCCATTTCTCATCAGATTTTAAAATTGTGTATATTAATGTCAGTGCAGACTTCTGATTTCCTGGTGTTTTTGTTTTGAGACATGGTCTCACTGCTGTCCAGCCTGGAGTGCAGTGGTACAGACACAGCTCACTGCAGCCTCCACCTCCTGCGCTCACCTCAGCCTTGAGAGTAGCTGGAACCACAGGTATGTGCCACCATACCCTGGTTAATTATTTCATTTTTTGTAGAGATGGAGTCTTGTTGTGTTGCCCAGGCTGGTCTTGAACTCCTGGGCTCAAGCAGTCCTCCTGCCTCAGCCACTTTGCTGAGTGCTGGGATTTCAGGCATGAACCACTGTGCCTGGTCCGGATGGCCTTTTAAGTTTCAGCTCAAGAGTTCTCTTCAGCCCACCCGCCCTCTCTCCCTCCCTTCCTTCCTTCTGCCTGCCAAGAAGCCAACTGCAGCGTACCCATCAGTTGCTCTCTCAGTAGATATTCACCTATTGGCTTTGACCAGGAGACTTGTGTGTGATGATATTTGCTGTAATAGATACTGAAGTATATACTGTTGTGCGTTGCATAACGGTGGGGATACCTTCTGAGAAATGCATTGTTAGGTGATTCTTGTCATTGTGTGAACATGACAAGACTATGTCACAGACTTAGTTGGCAAAACCTCCTCAGATGGCAAAACCTGCTAGGCCACGTGGCACAGCCTACAGCTTCTGGGTTACGCACCTGTGCAGCATGCGACAGTTTTGAACACTGGAGGCATCTGTAGCATATGTTTTTTGTGTAGCTACATTGATTGATTTGATTATTGGTTGATTGATCGATTGGAGATAGTCTTGCTTTGTTGCCCAGACTGGAGTGCAGTGGTAGGATCTTGGCTCATTGCAACTTCCGCCTCCCAAGTTCAATTGATTCTCTTGTGTCAGCCTCCTGAGTAGTGGGGATTACAGGCACCTGACAGCACACCCAGCTAGTTTTTGTATTTAGTAGAGAGAGGGTTTCACCATGTTGGATCAGGCTGCTCTCAAACTCTTTTTTTTTTTTTTTTGAGACAGAATCTCGCTGTCACCAGGCTGAAGTGCGGTGGCTTGATCTTGGCCCACTGCAGTCCCCGCCTCCCTGATTTAAACCATTCTCCTGCCTCAGCCTCCTGAGTACCTGGGACTACTGGCTTGCGCCACCACGCCCAGCTAATTTTTTTTTTTTAGTAAATATGGGGTTTCACCGTGTTGGCCAGGATGGTCTCCATCTCTTGACCTCATGATCCACCCGCCTTGGCCTCCCAAAGTGTTGGGATTACAGGTGTGAGCCACCACACCTGGCCATATATATGTACCTAATCATAGAAAAGATTTGGTAAAAATATAGTATTATCATCTTACGGGACCACTCTTAGTTATCTGGTCCGTCATTGGCTGAAACGATGTTATCAAGTGCATGACTGCAGTTGCTCAGGATCAACATCCATGTCATTTGTATAAATGCTCACATTCCAAAAGTTGTCAGATAGTAAATATTTTTAAACATAAACATTTTTTAAAAGTATAACACCCCAATCAATAAAATTTGTATATAGTATCAACTGATTAAATTTTTGGTTTTACTGTTTTACTTGTAGCTAAACCATTTACACAGCTGGTAAAAGAAATGCAGCTTCATCGAGAAGACTTTGAAATAATTAAAGTAATTGGAAGAGGTGCTTTTGGTGAGGTAAGATGAATTTCATTTTGTTAACTTTGCCTAAATTGCCAAAACATCAGCAGCTTCCATTTCACCTTTTTATGGACCTATACACTGGTTTTGGGATGAGGTAATTGGTATCCTTTGGAGAGTTCGTTTTTTCCTTCTCTCTCTCTTTCTGAGAGGAGGTTTCACCATGTTGCCCAGGCTGGCCTTGAACTCCTGGGCTCAAGTGATCTTCCCGCCTCGGCCTCCCGAGTTGCTGGGGAGAATATCTGAACGATAGAATGAAGAGAAAGAAAACCCAAAAGCTTCTGACTGGTGAATTACCTGAGATATTGTTGCGACCAAAAATAGTTTCTTCAGATGTAGTTTTTTTGTTTGTGTTTTGGTTTTGTTTTTGAGTCAAGAGTTTTGCCCTTGTTGCCCAGACTGAAATCCAGTGGCACAATCTCGGCTCACTGCAACCTTCGCTTCCCGGCTTCAAGCAAGTAGCTGGGATCACAACTACTCGCTCAATTACAATTGTTGCCTCAGCCTCCCAAGTGGCTGGGATGACAACCTTGTGCCACCACGCCCAGCTAATTTTGTATTTGTAGAAGAGATGGGGTTCTACCATGTTGGTCAGGCTGGTCTTGAACTCCTGACGTTAGGTGATCTGCCCACCTCAGCCTCCCAAAGTACTGGGATTACTGGCGTGAGCCACTGTCCTCTGCCTGTTTTTGTTTTTGTTTTTTTGAGATGGAGTCTTGCACTGTCATTTAGGCTGGAGTGCAGTGGCACAATCTTGGCACACTGCAACCTCTGTCTTCTGGGTTCAAGCGATCCTCATGCCTCAGCCTCTCAAGTAGCTGGAACTGCAGGTGCTGACACCACTCCCAGCTAATTTTTATATTTTTTGTAGGAATGAGTTTTGCCATGTTGGCCAGGCTGGTCTCGAACTCCTGGCTTCAGGTGATCCAGGCCTCTCAAAGTGCTGGGATTACAGGTGTGCGCCACTGCACGCAGCCTTCTGACATAGTTTTAAAAACTCGGTTTGTTAACCGAAATTTGGCTTCTTGGCATTTTCTAAAAACACAGGGTTGAATAGCAGCTGTTTTCATGCTCTGTAGCTTGCTTGCCATTGACACATCTGTGTATCTCTGGGCCTGGTTGGCTTTGCCTAGGGGAGGAGGGTCAGCCACTCGGGAGCAGCTGGAGAGGCTCACCAGGTCTCTTGTATGTGGCTGGGAGCCCTGCCCTGGGAGGCCCATGGCATGGTGTGGCCTCGCCTTCCAGGCCGTCTTCGCAGACCTGCCTTGGCCTCGCAGGACGGTTCTGCCAAGACCAAGGGAGAGGTCAGGCTCCCTCAGAGGCTATGGGACCACCTCGGGTGCTTTGACAGTGAGTCGCCGGAAGAGCTTTGCTTCTTAAATGGTGCGGTGTCTTTGCACCTGTGCTGAGGTTTGATCTAAGCTCTCCTCAGCTGGGGAACTGTGTGTATTGGTTCACTGAGGAAAGTCAAATCAGAAAACATCGTGTCTTCTCCCAGCAGCAGGTGCACTCTGCCCACAGCAAACCTACTAGACACCGTTACAAAGTGAGGTGGCTTCTGCTGTGCAGGGCGCGCATTTTCCAGTGTGCAGACGGGAAAGAAGGCAAAACAGTACTGTAGGGAAATAGCCCCCCTCTTTCAGCAGCATCCCATGAGTGAGTCTCATCAGAGGGATGGGGGGGAGAGCAGCCCCTCCAAGGCCTGTCCCAGGGTGACCGACGCGCCCAGTTTATCTCAGTACAGACCCTGGATCCAGGCCTCACCAGCCAAAGTCAGTTTATCAGGGACTGGGATGGGTTACAGAGTTTGTTTGTTTTGTTTGAGACAGGATCTTGCCCTGTCACCCAGGCTGGAGTGTGCTGGCATAATCACAGCTCACTGCAGCCTCTGCCACCTGGGCTCAGGTGATCCTCCTTCCTCAGCCTCCTGAGTAGCTGTGACTACAGGCATGGGCCACCACACCTGGGTAATTTTTTAAAAATTTGTAGAAAGGGGGTCTCAAAATGTTGCCCAGGCTGGTCTTGAACTCCTGGGCTCAAGCAATCCTCCTGCCCCAGACTCCCAAGTAGCTGGGACCATAGGCATGTACCACCATACCTGGCTAGTTTTCTCTTTTTTCTTTTTAGTAGAGACAGAGATTTCACTGTGTTGTCCAGGCTAGTCTTGAACTCCTGGGCTCAAGTGGTTCTCCTGCCTCCACCTTCCAGAGTACTGGGATTATAGGCATGAGCCACTGTGCCTGGCTGAGAAAGCCTTTTAAATTTAAAAACAGATTGCATTCAGTGATGCCGTCTGCCTGATACCAGGCATGGAGCTGTGCCAGGTGGCATGGCTTTGGAGGTGAGCGGGGCCCAGGCCACACAAGCTCTTCAGCCATGGCCAGACTTTCCAGAGTGCAATTAGGAGGGAGGGAGAGGTACACCAGGGCAGAGAGACCAGGGGAAGTGAAAGAATGAGAGAGAAAATTGTTTTAACAGAATGGCTTATAGTTATTTTTAGTACTCTTTTTTGCCAAAGAACTTAATGCAAAACTCAGTTTTGTGAGTTTCAAAGAAGGTGACATTGATCACCTTCTGAGTTCCTCCTGATTGAAGGGAGCCTGTCCTTCCTGCGCAGCTTTTGCTTCTTGGATTCGCTCCCTGGTCTGGTTCCCTTGGAGCCATGGAATCCATATCTGTGCGAGATGGATTTTAGAAGCCCCCGCGGCTGGGGTCACTGTGAGGGTGAAGTAGGGGTGCAGACGCACGGCTAAGCGCCGTCTCTGGCACACAGGACGTGCCTGGTGAATGGCAGCTCTCACGGTGACTCTGGTGATGTGACTGTGAGGTATTTGATGTTAGAAAGGCAGGGAGGTGGATGATGATGCCATTTAAGAGCTCTTCAGCCCATGACTGCTGTAGGCACGGGTACATGCTGGCTGCTTGCCATTGGCAGCCAGAAGGTATGGAAGCCACTGTCACTGCCAGTGAGTAGCTTAACGGGAAATGCTGAGGTGGAGACTTGGGGCCATGCGTGAATAACTTATATTGGGTGGAATGTACCAGACAGTGGAGCCGACATCTTGATGGGTATTGGTAGTGATGGAAGAGCTCATTCAAGATTTGGTAGAGACTGAAAAGTCCAAGAGGACTTCCTGGAGGAGGTGGCCCTTGAGTTGTGCTTTAAAGAATGTGGCTTGTGGCTACACACTGAGGGCTGATTGTGCACCACACTGCTGGGCTTATTAAGTGCCAGGGCTCATGGGTCCTCATAGCTGTCTCGGGAGGCCAGTCCTGCCCTTAACCTCTTATAGTGGTGGAACTTGAGACACGAAGAAGTGACTTAACAAGAGTTGCACTCCGGAGCCCAAGTGGCTAGTCCCTGCCTCTGTGAAGAAAAGGTTCTTGATGCAGGAACTGGCATGTGCGAGGTGGGTAGGGGGAGCCACAGACAGAAGAGGCAGTGTGGGGGAGGGGGGCACAGATAGAAGGCAGCGTCTGGCCAGGCACGGTGGCTCACACCTGTAATCCCAGCACTTTGGGAGGCCAAGGTGGGCGAATCACCTGAGGTCAGGAGTTAGAGACCAGCCTGACCAACATGGAGAAACCCCATCTCTACTAAAAATACAAAAATTAGCCAGATGTCGTGGCGCACACTTGTAATCCCAGCTACTCAGGAGGCTGAAGCAGGAGAATCACTTGAACCGGGAGTTGGAGGTTGTGGTGAGCTGAGATCCTGCCATTGCACCCCAGCCTGTTAAGGTCCAAGCTTTTTTTTTTTTTTTTTTTGAGACAGAGTCTTACTTTGTTGTGCAGGCAAGAGTGCAGTGGCATGATCTTGGCTCACTGCAACCTCTGCCTCCCAGGTTCCAGTGATTCTCCTGCCTTAGCCTCCCAAGTAGATGGGAATACAGGTGTGCACCACCACACTGGGGTAATTTTTGTATTTTTATTGGAGACTGAGTTTCACCATGTTGACTAGGCTGGTCTGGAACTCCTGACCTCAGCTGATCCACCTGCCTCAGCCCCCCAAAGTGCTGGGATTACAGGCGTGAGCCACCATGCCTGGCCAAAATTTTTAATTTTTAATTTTTTTTTTTTCCCCCGGAGACAAGAGTCTTGCTCTGTCACCTAGGCTAGAGTGCAGTGGCGCAGTCTCAGCTCACTGCAGCCTCTACCTCCCAGATTCAGGCAATTCTCCTGCCTCAGCCTCCCAAGTAGCTGGGATTATAGGTGCGTGCCATCACACCTGGCTAATTTTTGTATTTTTGGTAGAGATGGGGTTTCACCATGTTAGCCAGGCTGGTCTCAAACTTATGGCCCCAAGTGATCATCTCACCTCAGCCTCCCAAAGTGCTGGGATTACAGGCTTGAGCCACCAAACTCAGCATCACTTAGCTATTTTAAAATGCATAATGCATTCATTGTTAACTACAGTTACCCTACTGTGCTATCAAACATTAGAATTTTTTTTCTGCCTTTGTTTTAAATGAAAATCTGCAGACATAACCCAAAGTAGAGGGCAGTGAGCCGCCACGTGCCTGGCATTCACAGTGAAGCTCTCGAATTTGCAGGCGGTGCCATTCAGGTTGCAGCGGGGTTGGATTTCGATGCATAAAAGGGCAAATCTTCATTTATGTGGGAAACTTGGCTTTCTCTCACCGCTGGTTTCGAGGCTCTCAGGCTGTTAAGATTTCACTCCGGTTTAGTTCCAGCCTGCCAGCCTTTCTTCCAGGAACTACATTTTTGTTCAGCTCACATTTGTATTGCAGGTTGCTGTTGTCAAAATGAAGAACACTGAACGAATTTATGCAATGAAAATTCTCAACAAGTGGGAAATGCTGAAAAGAGCAGAGGTAAGTATGGAGTTTGGGGTGAGCAGAAAGTGACTGTGAAGCCAGCTGGGAAAAGCTGCAGTCACCCCACAGCCCTGGGCCTGCCTTCCCCCGGGACAGAGCAAGCGTTCTCTGTTGAGGAGGTCCCAGCCTCCTCCCTGGCGCCTGCTGCTCCCGCCTCTGTGATCACTCGTTTACTGGACACGGTGCCTGAGAGTGCACCCTCCAGAATGTTGGCTGGGTTCTGCTTACCATAAAGGCAAATAAAAAGCTTCAGGGGAGTTTTAGCATTGATTGAAGTTCTGCTCCATACGCAAAGGGAATGACCAAGTTTGGAGCCTGCTTACATACCGCTGGGTCCTTAGCTTCCAACTTCAAGAAGCGTCAAGATTATGAATGAGAGCGGACCACTCACTGCTCAGCAGGCTAAGATCTGCTCCTTTTTCTTAGTTCACTGTCAGTCTTCTTGGTGGCCGTTCCATGCCCCTGCCCATCTCTGCAGCCGTGTGCTCAGCTCCTCATCTCCCTCCTGCCCGTGCAAGGCAGGCCAGGCCTGCTGGGGAGCCCACACTTTTCCTCTCTGGCCGTCTTGAGTTTCTGTCCTCACCCGTCCTCTGTTGCCTCCCCTGCACTCAGAGCCCAGGCCCTTCCTGGCCACTTGACCTGCTGCTTCCTGCTTCGGATCTGCTCCATCCATCATGCTCCATCCTCTCCCGTGACTCCTGCCTCTGCCAGAAGGCCCTCGGCGGCCCCCTCCTTGCCGGCTGCCGTTCATCACAATGGTCTGCTGTGGCCCCTGCTGTCTCTGACCCACCCTGAGTGAGGCCTGTTCCTGGCAGTGCTGTGGCAGCTCTAGGCTGCTGAGCCCTGTGGTCAGCGCTCGCTTCTGGAGTTGGATGCCTCTCGATGTGGCCACCTCCTCATTTTGGGAAGTCCTTCTTGGGTTTCTAGACTCTCTCCTACCACCCTCACCCTCCTAAGTAATCTTAGGTGACCCTTTCCTCTTGGGTCCTGGAATTTGTGCCCGTGCTGCCCATGGTTGCCGCCTTGGACCAACAACAGTAGAGCCATCGATTCGGGTCAGATCTCTCCGGGGCCCTGGTTTTGTTAACCTGGTGGACTTTACTGGTTCCTCGTGACTCAGTCATTATGGCTTTTGCCTCTTCTGCTCTGTACCCATTTCCTCTTTCCCTGCCCTGGCACCCAGCACAAGGTCTCACACCCATTTGTTGCCCACTGAGCATGTGTTGGATGACAGAGCACCATTTTGCAGTCACCTGGGCTCAAAATATTGGTGGCCTGTGACTGCCTCAGCCCCTGCATCTCCCAGTTTCTGGGATGCACACAGTCTCCCTCCCTTCTTTGGGAGAAGCCTTCACTCTCTTTCCCTCCATCCTCATTCAGTATCTCACCTCGTGCTTCCACTGGGCCTGCCCTTGGCCCAGCAGCCCTTCCCCCACCCCAAACTGTGGCAAATGCAGGAATGTTGTTGGAGCAAATTTTTAGTGGGGAAAAGCAGCTCCTGTTATGTGAAAGTGTGAGGAGGTATGTCACGGTGGATGAGGACATTTAAAAGAGTAACTATTGCTGATTTAATTTGAATCTGGTTATACAGATGCATTTCAGTTGGCATGCTCAGAAAAGCCCAAGAGTGTTTGCCAGTCATGATGACTATCATAGAACATATGTAGTGGGCTATATATGTGTGTAAGAGAGAGAAATGTATATGGTGCCAGCTGCAAAAAGTTTATCTTTTTATTCTTATTTCATAGACTTATTTTAAACATTAAATTTTTGAATATTGATTTATAAAACATGTTCTTTAAAGCATGAGTTGGCCGGGCGCGGTGGCTCAAGCCTGTAATCCCAGCACTTTGGGAGGCAGAGGCGGGTGGATCACGAGGTCAAGAGATCGAGACCATCCTGGTCAACATGGTGAAACCCTGTCTCTACTAAAAAAAAAATACAAAAAATTAGCTGGGCATGGTGGCGTGTGCCTGTAATCCCAGCTACTCAGGAGGCTGAGGCAGGAGAATTGCCTGAACCCAGGAGGCGGAGGTTGCGGTGAGCCGAGATCGCGCCATTGCACTCCAGCCTGGGTAACAAGAGCGAAACTCTGTCTCAAAAAAAAAAAAAAAAAAAAAAGCATGAGTTAAGAGGTTGGTCAGTAGAAGAGTTGCTGAGCAGTATAAATTTATAATTTTTCCACCAGGCTCGGTCTTTATTTCATCTTACTTGGTTAAAAAATACTAAAAGTTTCTCTCTCTGCTCTTCAGACAAAACTGCTGGATAATACATAAGTTGCCTGTCACCAGGTCACCTGCATGCAGGCCCCAGTTTAAGAATGGGTTTTTCCTAAACACTTCGGGCAGCTGCCAGGCAGAGCTTTAGGGAGCATCTCCTCCTGGAGGCGGCGGCACAGATGCTGCAGGTTCCCGGGGCAGCCCCAGGCTCCTGAGCCCACAGTCTCACCTCTCCTGGGACTCACTGCTCCATCAGCATTTCTTTTTGGGGGAGTGTTCTGTAAGGCAGTAGGTCAGGCACACTGGGACTCAGTGCTCTATCACCATTTCTTTTTGGGGGAATGTTCTGGATCTTCTAGAAGGCAGAAGGTCAGGCACACTGGGACTCAGTGCTCTATCACCACTGCTTTTTGGGAGAATGTTCTGGAAGGCAGAAGGTCAGGCACACCGGGACTCAGGTTTTTGTGTACTTGTCCCTTCACCAGGCCCTTATGGCTGAGGTGGCTGTTGGCAGAGGGGTCGTGATAATTCCATAATCGTTGGGCTCTGCGTGTCTGGACATTGGCAAGTTGAATGCTGACCCCTTGTCATGTTGTCATTAGTAGAACCGGGACACATCTGCAGCAACCTTTTTTTTTTTTTTTGAGACGGAGTCTCGCTCTGTTGCCCAGGCTGGAGTGCAATGGTGCAGTCTCAGTCTACAACCTCCGCCTCCCAGGTTTAAATGATTCTCCTGCCTCAGCCTCCCAAGTAGCTGGGATAACAGACACCTGCCACCATGCCCAGCTAATTTTTATGTTTTTAGTAGAGATGGGGCTTCACCATGTTGGCCAGGATGGCCTCAAACTCCTGACCTTGTGATTCGCCTGCCTCAGCCTCCTAAAGTGCGGGTATTACAGGCATGAGCCACCACGCCCAGCCAACCATTTCATTTTTTAAAAAAGCTTTTTTTTTTTTTTTTGAGACAGGATCTCACTCTGTTGCACAGAATAGAGTACAGTGGTGTGATCTCGGCTGGGCTCGATTGATCCTCTCACCTCAGCCTCTTGACACACTCAGCTAATTTTTCAGATTCTTTTGTAGAGATGGAGGCCTCACTGTGTTGCCCAGGCTGGTCTCAAACTCCTGGTCTCAAGTGATCCTCCTGCCTTGGTCTCCCAAATTGCTGGGATTACAGCATGAGCCACCATGGCCAGCCTGAAGGGAATACTTTATAAAGTTTAGAACAGAAAACCTTTTTGAAGAAACAAGTTTTAGAGGTTTCTGTGAGACTCAGACGAGAGCAGGTCAGAGCTGTATCCTAGTGTCTCACATAGCAAGCCTTCCATCATGTACTTACATTTTTGTTAAACTTGACAAGTTCCAAATGTAAGACAGTTTAAATCTAGTTCTATGCTCTTATAATAAAGAGAAAATCACGTTAAAATTATGCCAAAGGCTGGGTGACTTTTTTTTTTTTTTTTTTTTTGAGACAGAATCTTGCTCTTTTGCCTAGGCTGGGGTACAGTGGTGCCATCTCAGCTCACCTCAACCTCCACCTCCCAGATTCAAGGAATTCTCCTGCCTCAGCCTCCCATGTAGCTGGGATTACAGGCACTGGTCATCACACCTGGCTAGTTGTTCTATTTTTTAGTAGAGATGGGGTTTCACCATGTTGACCAGGCTGGTCTTGACCTCAGGCAGTCTGCCCACCTCGGCCTCCCAAAGTGCTAGGGTTACAGGCATGAGTCCACATGCTCGGCCAGGCCTTGTGACTTTTAAACAGAGATACCACCTGGGCATTAAAATTAACTCCTTTAGAGCCATAGCAGGGTGGAGGGCAGCCTCTTGCCCCGTGCTGCTGGCCATAGGCCTCCGTGGTGGAATCTCTAACAATCCTGTCATGACTACACCTTGAGTTCAGCAAACAGACGTTGCCCTCTCCTGCTAGCTGCGTGGACGCTCAACAGTGGTTATAGGACAGAGAGGGCAGACGTGGGGCAGCCCATGCCATCAGTACTTGGCGGGGGTTGATCTGGTAGAGAAATCAGGCGATGCCAGGTGAGAGGAGCCCAGTCAGGAATCCACAAGAGGATGGGATGAACCTAAGTGTCAGCCACAGAAATGGAGCCTGTGGGAGAGCAGGGCGCAAGTGTGTCTTCAGCAGCCCTTGGCGCTTGCATGGGGCTTGGGAGAGGAAGGAACGAGGGCTGGCTCAGCCTCAGCCAGGGTGTCGGGCATGCAGGAGGAGAGCCCCGGAAGGCAGGGACACTGTGCCTGGAGCCACTGTCCCAGCAGGGACCCCAATATCAGCCATATGCTCTCTGGGTACTTCCCAGTGAACATAGACTGACACCCCTCGTTCCTTTGCAGACCGCGTGCTTCCGAGAGGAGCGTGACGTGCTGGTGAACGGCGACTGCCAGTGGATCACCGCGCTGCACTACGCCTTTCAGGATGAGAACCACCTGGTAGGCTGATGACCAGGGACGCGGCCAGGGCATTCGCGCGAGTCTTTTAGCCCTTTATGCTGTCACTAAAAATGCAGTCAGACAACATGGAACTGACATATTAAAAATGTGTATTGGACCTGATAAAATGGAGGGGTTTGTTTTCACACAGTAATTGTCAGGTAGAACTTTTTTTAAATAGATGTGTCAAAGTATGTACTTTGTTTTTTTCTAATCATAGGATAAGCTGATTAGTTTCTTTGCTGGGTTTATTACATTTAAACCAACTGGGGTTTGATACACTTTCAATCTTGAATTACTAAGAATAAGGAACTGCAGTGGGGATTCAGTGGTCTCCTGTGGTGGGGGAGCTGCCCCAGGCCCTTTGGACAGGTTTTAGGTTTAATGCTTGGTCTCCACACCGCCTGTTTATTTTCCTGACTTGAACAGGGCTTGTTTTCAGGACTGACGGACCAGCCTTGTGATGCACATGTGAGTGCATCGTCAAGCGTGTTCACCTCCACAGCGCTCTCAGGGCAGCTGACTTCGTGGGGAAGGGGACACCAGCCCTTGGTCTTGGGTGCTGAGTGACCCACAGACTGCCTTGTTCAGGGCTTTTCACTCCTAGAATGACTCTCCAGGTTTCTCTGAACCTAAAAGTGTCCACTGTTGGAGCTCTGGGTGGACACGACGGTGCAGACTTCAGAGAAAAAGGTCTGAGCCCAGCTGCATCCCGACAGCACTGTTTCTGCAGCAGGAGCAGTGACAGGGGTGTGATCGCTGTGGTCACCAAGCCTCAGAGCAGGGACCCAAGGCTTCCTTTTCCATGGCAGCCAACGCACATGGCCGCCTGAAGCTCCTGGGTTGTGCGCTCTGTTGGCTCCCAGGAGATGGGGTAGTGTGGGATCCTTACACTCAAACCCTAAAATAACCCTTGCAGCATCAGAGAAGGCCCTGAGATTTGAACGCCCCGGATTAGGGGAAAAGGTGTGCTGCTGACGGAGACTTTACATGTACGTATTTGCCTCAGCAGAGGCGGCAGCTGGTGTTTGTTGAGCACTTAGAACAGTTCAGGCCCACAGGGGTCCCCGTCAGTCTTCCCAACGACCTGGTGATTCCACCATTTTCATAAGGGGGTGTCTGGGGCAAAGAGAGGCGAAGTCACTTGCCCAAAGTGACTGCATGGATGACGGCACCTGTGCCTGAGTCCCAGCCTGTCGAGCAGATTTCAGGTCCCCATGCTCTGGGGCTGTCTCCACATTGAACCCCCTCGCGTCCTGCTCAGTGTCCCTGCTCCGAGGACCCCAGTGGACTGTCTCCAGTTCGTTTCCACTGTTGATAAGAACTGAGTTTCCAAGGAGTACAGCCGGCTAGGATCTGTACGAAGGAAGATAATGCTTTTTGTTTTGTTTCTAATATTTTTTCAAAAGTAGCATAGCATGCTGCCGTCTGAAATGTTAGGTGTTGCAGGTTTATTCTAAACTAAGAGACATCAGTTAGGAGCTCCTGTGAAGATGCCATGTTTTTGGGTTTTTGGAGTTGCCCAGGTAGGAGTACCATGAAAATTTGGGATGAGAGAATGAAGGCGAGACCTCTGAAGCTTTCTGGCCCCTGACTGCAGGGCCAGCCCCTGCGGCTGCACACCTGCTGTCCTGAGCAGGTGCGTTTAGGGATAGGCCAGTTCCTCTTCCTGTGGTGGTGAGGCTGGCCCAGGTGCCTCTAGGCATGATACGGAAACGGTTCCTCTGACAGCTCAGAGAGTGAGTTCTGCTGCAGTTCCTGTTGGAGGTAGCTAACAGAGTTTTATAAAAATTAAACCTGTTTTACCGCCAACTAAAAGTTATTGGCTTAACTCAGTACCCTGTGTTCCATGACAGGATGGACTTGACCTGGTCCTTACTCGGGAGTGGGTCTCTGCCCGTCTTCCTCACGAGCTCCTGTGTTGACTTTCCTCCGGGACTGTGTTCCAGGAGACTGTTGATCAGACCCAGTGCTGCCGTAGGATGCTTCTGCTCTTCTAGAGTTCTAGGCAGACGTGGGCATGGCTGGGGCTCAGCTAGTAAGGACTTGACTCGTTCCTGTGGCTTTCTTTAGGGGCCGGAGGGCCCGGCCGTGCATTCACTGCATTTCCCTTCGCCCCGGGTGTTTCCATCAGCTGCCATGGCCTCTCCCCTTGGAGACACGTCCACCATCCCCTCTCCGTTGCCCTCCACATGTCGGCACCTCCGTGCCTGGGCTTCTGAATGTAATTGGGGAACATCACCACTCACTGCTCTGCCCCCTCCCTGTTTGGCAGGACCCCACTTGCCACTGCCACTTTACTCCTAGCCGATTTGCACACACCCCTTCATCTGGAGCACCACCCCGGCTCCCCTCAGGCCTCTGCTCAGCAGCCTCTGGCCTGGCCACCTCACCAGGTGGCCTTTGGGGACTCCCTGCTGCCTGCTCTCCATGCTGGCCACGGTCTCTCCCGCCCCCAGCGTGAGCTCCGCTGAGCAGGGATCTTGCTGTCTGGTGCCTGCCAGCACCCCTGCTGCCAGAGTGACTGACAGGGGCCACAGCAAGGGCTCACAAGCAAATGAACAAGCTGAACTCAGCGAGGAAGGATAGGCAGGGCCTGAGCCAGGGCGGGGAGGCTGAGACTACCCTAGGTGGCGGCAGGGAGACTTGAGAAAGGCTCCACAGGACGGGACAGCTGCGGAGAGGCTCGGAAGGGATGAGAGGTTGCTGGTAAAGATTCTGTTGAGAGCAGGGACCGAAAATGAAGGCTTCTGTCATTTCCTCTGATCTAGCTGGGCCCCTCCCTTCCTCAGACAGGCCCACCAGTGTGGTGCTTCCCTTCCTTTGGAGACACCGTCGTTGGTTTGGACATGATGGGCGTCGTATCTGACTGCTGGGCCTGGGTCATTGCTCTGTCCGTGCTTGTTGGGTGACCCTGGGCCCATCCCCAAGCCTCCCATGTGAGATGGGGTCTTGGTGCCGGCGGCGAGGACAGGTAGAAGTGTGAACAGGACAGCACTGGCCTGTGTCCCATAGCCTGGCCCCAAGCATAGGCCTTCACGGTGACGGCAGCTGTCACGATGAGCTTCTCAGTAAATAACTGTGGTGTCACTGCCTCTGCTGATAAACAGCGTTTCCTCCCTGTGTGGGCTGGTGAAAAGCTAGCTGTCCAGACCAGAGCATCCATCTCTTCACAGAAAATTTGCTCCTGGTAGGCTGAGGCCGCATGCTTCCCCAGCAGTCTCTGAGGCACAGCGGCCCCAGAGATGGAGGTGTTGGCTGCCACCCTGACTGTGGCTGTGATGATCTCCCCCATCCTGGGCCTCTCTGACCTGTGAGATCCCCCGACTGGGGCCTCCACAGACTGGGGCTTCATGGTTTGAGGCTTCTGAGTGCTGCAAGAGACAGGCTGTCCTCAGGCAGAGCTCCACGCAGAACGCAGGCTCACTTTGGGGTTGACCACTTCTAGCACACGACTGGCCTGGTGGCAAGGGAACTCCCAGGGACCTCTCAGGGAAGTGATGGGCTCAGGCCTATTAGCAGAAGATTTTTTTTTTTTTTTTTTTTTGAGATGGAGTCTTGATCTGTTGCCCAGGCTGGAGTGCAGTGGCATGACCTCTGCTCACTGCAACGTCCACCTCCCGAGTTCAAGTGATTCTCCTGCCACAGACTCCTGAGTAGTTGGGACTGTAGGCACATGCCACCACGCCTGGCAAATTTTTTGTTTTTTTAGTAGAGATGGGGTTTCACTGTGTTAGCCCAGATGGTTTCGATCTGACCCCATGATCTGCCCGCCTCATTCTCCCAAAGTGCTGGGATTACAGTTGCGAGCCACTGCGCCCAGCCCAGATGTTTTTTCTTCCCTTACTCCCATTTCTACTTAAGCAGTAGCTTTTCTAAATTTTCTCTTGGAGTGAACCTATAAGTAATTATCCTTCAGCTCTTTTATAATGAAATCTTTCCAATAACAACTGCTGTGATGTCAGATACCTCACTTCCCTTCTCTGGTCCTGTGTCGTCCTCCTATAACATGAGGGCCTGCAGAATTATTTTTAAACCCAGTAGGATTTGATGCACTATTAACTGCTTCTTCTTTGGGTCACTAGCTTTTAGAGTGCCTTCTCCAACACCCTTAATGAGAATCATACCCCTAGACCAACGAGCCTCCAACATCAAGCCCTGTAATCATTCCTTCAATTGATTACATGTATTACTCACTGAAGCCTGTGCTCTGCCATATGCACAGCTGAAGATGACAGTAGTGTGGCACGCTTTGGGGTGCTTGTCCGGAAGGTCTTGAGTGACAAGAGCAGCTGAGATGCCACGAGCCAGGCTTGGAGTCTGAGAACCTTGTAGTGGAAGGCTGGCCTTTAATTGTCAGGTGTAGTGGTGACTAAATGTGGTATTCTCTCCCCTTCTCTTCCCAATTTGTAGTACTTAGTCATGGATTACTATGTGGGTGGTGATTTACTGACCCTGCTCAGCAAATTTGAAGACAAGCTTCCAGAAGACATGGCGAGGTTCTACATTGGTGAAATGGTGCTGGCCATTGACTCCATCCATCAGCTTCATTACGTGCACAGGTAACCAGCTTCTGGTCTTATAGAACCCACGTTTCATCATTAAAATACTCCTCGCAGAGCTCCCAAGTCCAGGCCCTCCCAAGAAGCCATGTAGATAGTGAGTCCCCACGTTGAGCTGCCACAGCACAGACTGATATGCCCACATCACCGTCTTCTAGCCCCAGCACCCATGGATCCCAGTCTCATTGTTGCGGTTGTGAGAGTCTAACTCCTGTCAGCTGAAGCCACTGTGTCTTTTGATATTTATTTGATACTGACTCAACCTCTTCCCCACCCGATCCCCCCTCCCTGAAATGCCCGTGCTCCCTGGGGCTCACATCGGGTCCGTGGTCCTCTGTCTCCACCGCCCGAGACCCCCCTCCCTGAAATGTCTCATGAGGGGCCTGGGGCCCTCTGTCTCCACATTCTTTCTCAACTCTGCTCCTCTCTCTGTGCAGCACTGACCCCTGAAGGGCCCCAGGAAACACTTACAAAGGAAAGATGGGCCTGAGGAAGAGGCTTTGTCACCATGACACGCAGGACTTGAGCTGAGAGAGCGTGTGGGGCAGAAGCCTGAAGCTGTGCCCTCTCCTGCTCTCCTGGGCCCCCCCTGCCTTCTTGGCTGGGAGGGCAGCTCCCCAGTGACCCAGCCACTGAGGCTGCGTCTTCACATAGCTCTTGTCCTGAGACTCAGAGATTCAGTCCTGTGGTTCATTTTGGTGTTTGTTGTTTTTGAAAACTAGTTTCATTTGTCTTTTTATCATAAGGCAATTTTGTGGTAATAGTTTTAAGAAGTCAGACAGTTCCACAGAGCCTGCACCCAAGCCCAGCCCTGCCCCACCCTGACTATTCGGGCTCAGGTAGCTATTGGAAACGTTAAAAAATTTTTTTTCCAGTGTCTGCCTTCATGTGTCTAAATCAAAAGTTTACATTGCTAATTTCTTTCTTTCTTTTTTGGCTTTAGATCACATCTATTAAATTGAAATTTTAACTCTTTTACATAATTGCCTCTTTCTCTCACCCATCTCCCCCACATACACTTCCAAACTCTTTTCTCCCACATCATCATCCTTTTTTATTTTTGTTTTTATTTTTTAAGATGAAGTCTCACTCTGTCACCCACACTGGAGTGCAGTGGCACAGTTCCAGCTCACTGTAGCCTCTGTCTCTATTCTCCTGCCTCAGGTTCCTTAGCAGCGGGGGCTACAGGCACATGCCCCCATACCTGGCTAAGTTTTGTGTGTGTTTAGTAGAGTTGGGATTTTGTCTTGTTGGCCAGGCTGGTCTTGACTGTTGACCTCAAGTGACCTGCCCGCCTCAGCCTCCAAGTGCTGGGATTATAGGGATGAGCCACTGCACCCGGCCCCACATCATCCACGTAACCTTTATTATGTTCAGTCAGTATTTGGTGTTGATAATATTGTGAGTGCATAACCATTACACCAGCCTTGGTTCCAGGAGTATTTGGTTCCAGTTCTGCTGCCAGGAGTATTGTTCTTTCTTTCCTTCCTTCCCTTTATCCTTCCATCCTCTTGTACAGGTAGTCCTGTATGAGAACTACACTCTATACATAGCCTTTTGCTTTCCCTGGAGTTGATAATTGCCTTGTTTTTTATTAGCTTTTCTTTTCTTTCTTTTTTTTTTTTTTTAAACAGGAAGTCTGTCACTAATTTGTCCCCAGATATTATGGCCACATTACAAAGCTCCATACCTGGAGACGCATTGGGTAGTCTCATTCTTGTCTTTCTTGGCCCTGTCCCTTCCATCATTCCCATCTGCATTGGTCCCTCATTTGTTCTGCGCTAGGCTCGTTGCGAGATGGCTTTTCAAGTGCACAGATTCCCTCTCCCTTTTCTGGAATTGGCTTCCTGGGGGTCATCTGGGCAGTGTGGTGGTGTTTTTGTTTTTTTTTTTTTTTTTGAGACTGTCTCCCTCTGTCGCCCAGGCTGAGGTGCAGTGGTGTGCTAGGGTGCAGACGGAACAGCGTGGTTTGGAGCCTGTGCCACTCCGCTGCCGCTTGGGCCCCTTCTTGTGGTTGGGTAGGTGCTGTGGTGATTCCGGGCTGTGCCCACCACCCCACCAGGCGAGGGTCTGCAGATTCCACAGCTGCCACCTGGCTTCCACAGCTGGACCCCAAAAGCTTCCTGGATGAGGGAATCAGTGGGAGACCAGGACCCAGAGGGTGCCCCTCACAGGTGGGTGCAGCTTCTTCCTGAGAGGTCAGATCCTGATGATACCAGGAAAGGCAGAGTTAACGAGTGACACGAAGGGTTTCAGGGAGAGAACATCGGTCGGGCAAAAGGCTCATGCCTGTAATCCCAGCGCTTCGGGAGGCCAAGGCAGGTGGATCACCTGAGGTTAGGAGTTCCAGACTGGCCTGGCCAATGTGGTAAAACCCTGTCTCTACTAAAAATACAAAAAATTAGCCAGGTGTAGTAATGTGCACCTGTAATCCCAGCTATTCAGGAGGCTGAGAGGCAGGAGAATCACTTGAACCCACAAGGTGGAGGTTGCAGTGAGCTGAGATCGTGCCATTGCACTCCAGCCTGGGCAACAAAAGTGAAACTCCATCTCAAAAAAAGAAAGAACATCCCCAAAAAGAGAGCAGAGAGTATAATGTATGAACAAAATAAGAACAGAGTGCAAATTTTAAGGAAAAGAATATGTAGAAAGCAAAAAGTCTTAGAAAAATCAAAACTAGAGAAAAGTAGAAAGTTCAGTAGAAGAGGCAGAAGATGAAATAGAGGAAATCTGACCAAAAAACCTTGGAAAGAAGATCCAGTGGTCAGAGTGGCCCTGGGGGGCCGCTCCCCAGATGGTGGACTGTGTGCTCTGGAGGCTGAGGCGAACCTGCTGTGGGAATCAGACCTCTGTTGGTTTTGCAGCAGGAAGCTGCACAAGGGGAATGTTTGGAAGTGGGAGTTGGTATCACTCCAAACTGGGACGGTGAGGTATATAAGCCACCTCCCTTTTCAGTGCGTCAGAGGAAGAGCTGGAAGGGAGAAACAAAGCTGTGGATCACCATGGCTCTTTCACCCCCAGCAGCTGGATGCCACTGATTTTAGCCAGAATCTCAGCAGCTGGGAGAAAAGGCACTTGGGGGAGCCTGGAGCTACTTCTCAGGCCTATCCTGACTCTCCCTTGAAGATGCTACTGCCCCCAGGTTTTAGAAGAGAGTGGTTGGAGGCAGTCCCAGTACAGCGGCCCCTGGGAACCCTGAGCTCTCTCAGTTGGCCTGGGGATCGCCTGCCCATCTGAAGGCCTCCACCATTGGGAGCCATGGGTCAGTCCTTGCTCTGAACCTCCAGTGCTCTTCTGCCAGGAGAGCTTTCAACACGCAAACAGCAAGTTCACTTTAAAAAAAAAAAAAAAACACCACTGGCCTGATGTGGTGGCTCACACCTGTAATCCCAGCACTTTGGGATGCCAAGACGGGCGGATCACAAGGTCAGGAGTTCAAGACCAGTCTAGCCAGTATGGTGAAACCTCGTCTCTACTAAAAAAAAATACAAAAATTAGTCAGGCATGGTGGCATGTGCCTGTAATCCCAGCTACTCAGAAGGCTGAGGCAGGAGAATTGCTTGAACCTAGGAGTTGGAGGTTGCAGTGAGCTGAGATCGCACCACTGCACTCCAGCCTGGGCGACGGAGGGAGTCTCTCTCTAAAAAAAAAAAAAAGCCACCATATTTTAAATATAGAATTCCACTGCCCAGATGACCCCCCAGCGCATGCAACTGGCCAGCAGTTGAAGGCCGCTGGAAGGTGTACAAGGAAGACGGCCTTCCTGAGGCCCTTTCAGCCTGTCTTCTCAGCATCTGCTGGTGTCAGTGGGCCCGGGGTGGCCCTGTAGAAACATCTCTGTTTTGTAGGGAATTCCTGGCAGCTGGGTCCTGTTTAACCTGGACTGTGGTCATTCTGTTCCTGCTAACTTGTTCCGTGGAATACCTGCTGTTGGCATGTCTCAGGGCCTCCTCACTCTTCCATGTCTTCCTAGCTTGTCTCGGGCCACTTGGAACATTTTTTGTGTGTATGTGAAATTATGGTTATTTGCCTTAACATTTTCCTTTATAATCACTTCTCCATTTCTATGTGAATTGTCCTTCCTTCCATTCCTAAACCAAAAAAGTTCAGCCCAAATGATGACATTTTGGGGGAGAAGAACCAGTTTGTTCCAATCTAAATAGTCTCATTATCCTTGTCTTAAATCTTCTGGAAGCCAGGTATAGAGCTTGCTACAGAGCCTCCTTGAGCTCCTCTTCAAACACTGGTCCTGTATGCATTGTTTTAAGTCTTCCTTGTCGTCAGACTGGTCATCTTTTATTTGCATGGGTCACTCAGAAGGGAGTGGAGGCTGGAAGCCATGGTGAAAGGTTTGTGAGGTCGAGTGAACACCTCCAAGCACCCTGGTCACGGGGAGGGCAGGGAAGGGATTGGGTCTGCTTCTGTTTCCAGGAGTATTGTTCCTTCTTTCCCTCCTTCCCTCTATCCTTCCATCCTCTCATCCTTCCAACTCTCCCTCTTTCTCTGGCTTTCACTTTTTTTCATGAGAAAGGAATGCACAAAATTGGTGGATGTGGGAGAGTCTGTTAGACGTCCCCAAAAGTGCTGTTTGTAGACGTGATCTTGTCCAGAAGCCTCACATCCCGTGTGGAAGCGGCTCGTTGCAAACCCACCTGCGGCGTCGGGTGCAGCATCAGCACACTCCTGCACGCAGCCTTCAGAGTCGCCATACCTCGAGGAGGTGGACACCTGTCTTTCCTCCCATTGGGAAGTGAGCGCAGTGTATATAACATATGAAGAATAATTTGTTCCTCTGAAGCAAATTTAATGAGATTTATTTAAATATGCACAGTATACACTCCTGAGAAAAGAGGATTTTTATTAGTGAAAATAATATATTCAGCAGATGGACCAGGCACGGTGGCTCATGCCTGTAATCCCAGCACTTTGGGAGGCTGAGGTGGGTGAATCACCTGAGGTCAGGAGTTTGAGACCAGCCTGGCCAACATGGCAAAACCCCGTCTCTACCAAAAATACAGAAAACTGGCTGGGTGTGATAGTGCACGCCTGCAATCCCAGCTACTCTGGAGGCTGAGGTGTGAGAGTTGGTTGAACCCGGGGAGACAGAGGTTGCAGCGAGCTGCTGAGATTGTGTCACCGCACTCCAGCGTGGGTGACAGGGTGAGACTCTGTCTCAAAAAATAAATATATTCAGCACATGTTTTCATTTTGACTTTTTTCTTCCAGACTTAAAGATGTTTTGTCAGTCAAAGCTGCAAAAGTAATGTGAGACAGAAATTTTTTTAAATTAAATTCTGATGTGCTTAAACGGTGAGGCGGCGCGTGGATTCTTGGGTTGTCGTGGCGTGTGGCGTGAGCACAGTTCATCTGTGTGTTGTGCTGTCGGGCAGGCTGGGCGCTGTTGGGCAGGCTGGGTGCTGGCAGCAGCCACTGTTCCTGGGCTGCCTCTTCCATAACAAGAGGAGCACAGTCTACCCACCACGCTGGCTGGCCTGAGGGTCAGTTGTGACCATTCATGCGTGGCAGCTATTGTGTTTGCCATTTATAACTGTTTTGTTTCTGGGTCCCAGCAAAAACAGCCTTTAAATCACTGTCATCTCTAGTTGGGATAGGATGGCTTTTTGTAAGTTAAAAGTCCGTTTCAGCTGACCTCTTTATATTGAAGTGTATGTCACAGGTATTCAGAAAAGCTCCCAAACCAAGGTGTGTCACTCAGTGGATTGTCACAAAATGTGTACACTCACAGCAGCACCCAGATAAGAAGCCCCCTCGGTCTCTCCCATCACTCCCTCCCCAGAGGTCACCACCCCTCACCCCCCACAGTGCTATGCAGAACTTTCCACAGTGACAGAGTATTCTGAATCTGTGCTGTTCAGTACGGTAGCCCCAGCCACAAGTGGCTGATATAATAAAATAATTGAGTTCTTCATTTTATGTAATTTCCATTAATTGGACTTTGTATAGCCCTGTGTGGCTAGGAGTTACCATGTTAGACTTTGAAGACCTGGAGGCAGAAATCAGCTTTGCCTATTTTAAAATATATGTATGGAATCGTATTATGTATTTACTCTTTTAAAAGTTTTTTTTTTGTTTTTTGTTTTGCCTGTTTTAAAATACTGTATATATGGAATCATATTACGTATTTACTCTTTAAAAAGTTTTCTTTTTAAATAATGTTTCAAATAATTTCAAACTTAAAAAATTTCCGTCTTAAATAAGGGTTGCAAGAATGGTAGAAAAAGCACCCATATACCTTTACTCAGATTCATCTGTTCTTCATATTTTGGCTCCTGTTATCGTGCACGTCCCTCTCCCTCTCCTACATGCACACACAGCTTTCCCCTGACCCATCTGAGAAGAAGCTGCATGTACCACCAGCATTTACCCCTAAATTCTTCCTTCTACTACTCATGAACACCTAATCTTATCATTGCTACTGAAATTTTTATCAGTTGGCCTAGGGGCATGTCTTAGAGTATTTTCTTCCCTCCAGTACAGAATCCAGTCTAGGGTCACATGTTGCATTTCATTGTCATGTCTCTTTAGAGTAGTTCCTCATCCTTCGTTGTGACATTGGCACACTGGAAGATCACGGGCGTGTGTGGAGAGTACAGTCCCATGCTTTTTCAATAGAAGACTTCTCAGTTTGGTTTGGTCCCATGTTTCCTCCTCGTAGATGAAGATGATGTGTTCATTTCTGTTGGAGTGTGTGTGTATAAATACATTGTGTCCCTCTCGGGGTGTCACATCCTAGGCGTACAATATCCATCAGCCCCCCCCCCACCCCACGGTGATCAGGTCCATCACCCAGTTAAGATTTTGTTAGAGTTTTCTGCTATATAGTTTTTTCCCTGTGGGGAGATACTTTAAGACCATGCAAATACCCTCCTCCTCTTTAAAATTTCCTCCCGAGATTAAGTATCCATTAACAATTTTTGCCTGGACCAGTCTTTGCATGGTTTCACATTGATTTACAAACTCCAGACCCACTACACTGACCAGTCATTCAGCTTTCTGCTCTAAGGAAGCACCTCCCTTCCCCCGTTTATTGGTCTGTTTATGATCAGTATGGATACATGGATCCTTTTTTCTCCTAGTGGTTTGTAATTCACTGTCTTAGTTATTTTTGTGCTGAAATTGTTCTGTATTTGGCACTCCTATGTTTGTGCTGTGCCTCGTCACTTTCCAAGGATGCCCTTAGCTTCTGCCTCATCTTAAACACCTTCTGTGCCCCAATTCCATTGTTTCTCAGAAGAGCTGTAGGCCCTTCAGTGGGAAGCATCTTTGAAGACCAAGTTCTGGGTGCTGGGCGTGCGCGTTGCTGTGGGGTTGTCTGCCTCTAGGCCCCTCAGTGCACAGAGATAGTAACAGAGGTATATGCACATGCACATTCATGGACATGTGTCTACCTGTGCATACCTGGGAATTATGAGTTAACTTCCTGGCTTCCTCCCTTTCCATATTTTTGTCTTCCTCCTACTGACAGCTGTGACTTCCAGCAATGTTAGTACAAGGACTCACTTGATCAGTCCTGTGGTTTGTCTAACATAGCTTTACAATGGCTCTGCCCATGCCACTACAGAAACAAACCTGCCAAAAAGAGTTCTGGGTTTGTTTGCGGTTCTCCCCCATCTCGTTGGGACTGCGCCCCTCGCCTGCAGTAATTCAAGTTCTGTGTTCATAAGTCACTTGGATTTGTTTTGTTTTGTTTTAACCCCATCTCTCCCCTCAGTGTTGTTATTTATTTGAAATACAGTGGGATTCATTGGTCTTAGTCAGCTTTCCATTTTAGACTTCTTCCATCCTTGTTGATTCAGTTTTATTCTTTGAGTGTGTAGGACGTTAGCATGCTTCCAGAACGCCAAAACTGTGCAAAATTGTACTCAGAGAAGTGTTGCCCCTTCTTTATCCTGCCTACCTCCACCCGCAGCCCAGGATTGGTAGCCAGTCTGCTGCCTTCTGCTCTGTCATCTGTGCAGACGTTTTCTTGTTTCTCCTTTGTTAAGCTAAAGGTATTATGCTAAATGTATGCTTTGCATCTTTAAAAAAAATTAGTGATAGCAAATAAGCCAGTTCTCCATTAGGATTGTATTTTTCTCTTCTGGTCTTCTCCATGACTAGTGGTCTGGATAGGAGTTTTGTGTCCAGAAAATTTTTTGTAATTAATTTTTTTGAAGAACCTATTGTACATCTTTATCAAATGGAGACTTGGGCTTTTTAGCTACCCTCTCCACAAAAAAAATTTAAAAAATTTAATGATGTATCCTATAAATCCTTCTATATCAGTTCATGGAGCTCGTCATTCCTTTTTACATTTATGTAATACTACATTGTAGGTAACTGCCATAGTTTATTCAACTAGCCTCCTAAGAGTGGACATTTAGGTAGTTTCCGGTATTTTGCAGTTACAAATAATGTAGAAATAATTACCCTTGTGCAAGGTATTTTTGTGTTGGTGGTGTGTCTTTAGGGTAAATCTCTAGAAGTGGGATTGCTGAATCAAAAGGGAAATAAAATACATAGGTTGCTTTATTCGTTATTGTAAATTTCACCTTTAGAGGTTACCGCTTTGTGTTCCCACCAGCAGTGTAGAAAAGGATCTGTTGCCTTGCAGCCGTGCCAACCCTGTATTTTCAGACTTTGGAATGTTTGCCCTCTGATGGGTGAGAGATGGTACACAATTGTAGTTTTTCACCTTTCTCATGGTGTTGACCATCATGTTTGCATTTTTGTGTGTATGCCTGTGTGAGTGATTTCATGGGTTTCACCCTTTTCTTATGGATTTCTGGCCCCTCCCCCCAATTATTAGATAAGTGTTTGCCTTTTATCTGTAATATATATTACAAATACTTTCCCCCAATTTGCCATTTGTTTTTTGATGTGGTTTATTGTGGTTTTTGACATACAGATTTTTGAAAATTGTTATATGTAATCAAATGAGAAATGGTTTCATTAGCCCCAGAAAAAGAAAACCCATGTGGGAGTGGTGGTTGTATTTTTTGGGGAGGGGTTGTTTTGTTTTTTAAATATTTTTACTTTTTCATTCATACAGTTTCATCTTTTACATGTGGATCCTGGGTCCATTTGGAATTTATTCTTGTATGTGGCACAGGGAAGGGCTCTAATTTTATCTTTAAATGGCTCTCCAGTTGTCACAACACCAATAAGACTTTAAAAAACTTACTTAAGTCTCTCTTTGCCCTAGTGATTTATTATCTGTAAATAATAATCTATACTTGATTTCTTTATGTAGTTGGTTTGTTTCCGGACATTCTATTCTATTCCATTTTCTCTCTGCCTCTGCACACACTGGCACCATGCTGCTTTAACTAGGAAGGCTGTGTAGTGTGTTTTGAAATCACACGGGCCTGATCCCCCCATCACAGCTCACTCTTCAGGGTTTTTCAGGCTTTTATTTTCTTTCTTTTTTTTTTTTTTTTTTTTTTT
>NW_022436960.1:494694-520874 GCF_009761245.1 Sapajus apella
TGAGTAGCTGGGATTACAGGCACACGCCACCATGCCCAGCTGATTTTTTGTATTTTTAGTAGAGACGGGGTTTCACCGTGTTGACCAGGATGGTCTCGATCTCTTGACCTCGTGATCCACCCTCCTCGGCCTCCCAAAGTGCTGGGATTACAGGCGTGAGCCACCACGCCCGGCGCTTTTCCCTCTTTCTTTATCTCATTTTATTCTTCTAGATCTTTTCTTCCCTTTCTTCAATTTTTTCATTAAATTTTTGTTTGAATTTATTCTTGTTTGGACATCTTATAATTCGATCTTTATTTCTGATAAGATTTTGTCTGTTTCTTCTCTTTCTTCCCTGAGTTAAATCAGCTCTTCTTTTTTGCATATTTTTGTATAGCGCCTTTCTCTCTCTCTCTCTCTCCCCCCTCCCCTTTCTCACCCCCTTCCCCCCGTCTCACCCCCTTCCCCCCCCGTCTCACCCGCTGTGTGTGTCTGTGTGTCTGTGTGTGTGTCTGTGTGTGTGTTCGTTTTTGTGTTTTGAGACAGGGTCTTGCTCTGTCGCCCAGGTTGGAGTACAGTTGTGCAGTCACAGCTCTCTACAGCCTCTGCCTCCCAGGGTTCAAGGGATTCTCTCACCTCAGCCTCCCCAAGTGCTGGGATTATAGTTTGTGACCCACTGCTCCTGGCCGTGTGTGTGTGTTTAATTGTGGGATTTTGTTTTGTTTTCTTTTTCATATTCCTGAATGTTTATTTAAGGATACTTTCAGTTTGGAGTGTTATTTACTAGAGTTTCTTTGCTTTGTGGTTTTATTGTCTGGTTTTGAGGTAAGAATTGTCATCTGCCCGTGTTTGTGTGGGATTGATCCATGTTGCTGGGATAGTTAGACCCATCTGTCTTCACTGGAGTGTGGCGTACATCACACGAGTATAGCCCAGCTTGCTTATCCATTCTCTCGGAGCGGACGTTTAGCTTGTTTCTACCTTTTGGCTGTTAGGAGTGGTGCTGCTAGGAACATGCTTGTACTTGTCTTTTGCTGAACGTCTTTCTTTGTTTTTTAAAGTTTCTTCCCATTCATACTGCTCAGTCATGTAAGCATATTCTGCCGGAAAAAAGCTTTCATTCTCTCAGGTGCTCTGCACTTGCACATGTATTAGGGAGCACACAGAAAGTAGTTTAGAAACAGGCATTAGTGGGACAGACCTTTGTTTATGTTCCTGTTCCACCGTCTGCTACTGTGTAACTGTGGACAGGTGGCTCAGCTTCTCTGTCTTCATCTAGAAAGTGCAGTTTTGGGGGTATGGAGTGGTTTGCAGCAACCTCGCCCCATGTCACCACCTGCCTCCTGGACCATGTCTGGCCACTGCTCTCTCTCTGTGGCAGCCCCCAGCTGGCTCCCTCCAGACGTGTCCCTCTGCCCCTTTGTCCCATTCCTGCTTTCCGTGGGACTCGGCACAGAACTTGCACGTGTGAGCCTGCCTGAGACAGCAGTGCAGATTTCTGTGTTTGCACACCTCAGCTCATGTCCAGGCTTCATGAAGTCAAGGCAGCGTTGTCACGTGCGTAGGCGGGTGGGCTGGAGAGCAGTGCCTGGTGCCAAGGAGATGCTCAGGAGGGAAAGAGGGGTGCATTAGGTAGGTGGACAGACGAGGAGGAATCACCACGGGGCCTCGCCAGGGTCACTGGGGACTAAATGAGTGGCCGTGATGTGACTCTGGCTGCCACCATGGTGACAGCTGTTCACAAGAGGATATTAGCATTTCTTCATCTGATCACCACTAGGGCTTTGACCTGCCTGATGTGTTGCTTGGAGATGGTTAATTTATGTATTTATTTTACTAACAGAGACATTAAACCTGACAATGTCCTTTTGGACGTGAATGGTCATATCCGCCTGGCTGACTTTGGATCATGTTTGAAGATGAATGATGATGGAACTGTAGGTATTTTGGTTGGAGATTTTCCATTTGGTTTTGGGTTTGGCTTGTAGTTAGAAGGGGCTTAAGTTTTCAATTTGAGGTACAATTAAGAAACCAAGTATACTAATTTAAGAAAATGAATCAGTTTTGGAGACAGATAAAATTTTCTATTTGGGGAGTTTTGTTTCCCAAATAAAAATTAAGTTTGAAAGCATCTTTATTGCTTTTTATGTTTACAAAAGTAATATGTGTGCCTTCCAGAATGGGGAGCTGTCAGGTTTTCTCAGTCTGGAGGTGGCTAGAAGCGTACCAGCCCTCTAGCAGATCAAGACCACTCTCCACTTCTTCTTTAAAGTGCCCTGTCCAAGCCGGTCAGGTGGGCAGGCACCGCTGAATCACAGACCCGCATCCTGTTGGTCCTGCCGTCCACAGGAGCTCCTGTGGGCTGGCTGTGCACTCGTGCAGGGAAGTGGTGGAGGCGGAGTTCTTTCTGATCCATTCAGCCTGAGCAGTTCTCATACCTGGCTCCGGGGATGCTGCTTGTACCCTGTGTCTCTTCTCAGAGGGGACCCTCAAGAGAGCCTGGCCTTCCCCAGACGGGCCTGATTGTTGACTCCAGTTCCCGCCTAAGCTTCAGTCTTACAGACTCAGCCCCTTGGGATGATACTGTCCATCGTACTCTCTGGATAGATGATTTCTCAGCCTCACCAGGCTCCTCCTGCCTTTTCTGAGGTGACCGATTCCCTCGCAGTTTTCTGCAGAGGTGTCACTGTACTCAGGCACGTGCCTGCTAATGTAGACAGCAGGGGAGCTGTTTTCTCCCTTTGGCGGGGATAGGAGCAGTCTCAGCCTCCTGGTTCCCTGTCCAGGGAATGCCTGAGCACCCAGCTAATGCCTGGACTGACTTCTGCATGTTCCCACGAGGAAGACCACAGGGTGTGCTGCAGGTGAGCAGCCTTAGCACCCCCAGAAGCTTGCTAGAAACGCAGCCTCGTGGGCCCCATCAGAGTCTCCATTCTAACAAGAGACCCCTTAACAAGAGTCCCTGTGTTCTGCACGTGAAAATCCAAAAGGCTGGCCTGCGCACACGTGGCCCCACGTCACACTGGGAGCAGTGACAGAGAGTGGGAAGTGCCAGCCCTTGGGTATTTGAGGGGCTCTATTTGGGGGCTGTAGCTGGCATTTGGGCTTTGACAGACACTGTGGACAAGAGTTTCATGCATTCTGAGAGCTGCATCATGTTGAGTGCTTCAAGAACATACTTATTTGCATTGAATTTTGCATTATTGAGGTTTTTAAATGCTGTTTTGTTTTGTTAGAGACAAGGTTGGGGACCATGTTGCCCGTGTTGGCCTCAAACTCCCGGGCTCAAGTGGTTCTGCCGCAGCCTCCCAAGTAGCTGAGGCTACAGGCTTGACCCACCATACTCAGCTTGAATTACTGGGTTTTAAAATCCTGATCATTCTCCAGTTTTATTCTTTGATGACTTCGTTTTCTGCTGCCACTGTATTTTAGAGAAAATAGTTGGAAATATGTGATTGGGGGTGCCCCAGGGTTTCCCTTCAGCACCTCCTCTCCCCTAAGGTGCAGTCCTCTGTGGCCGTGGGCACACCTGACTACATCTCGCCAGAGATCCTGCAGGCAATGGAGGACGGCATGGGCAAGTACGGGCCCGAGTGTGACTGGTGGTCCCTGGGAGTCTGCATGTATGAGATGCTCTACGGAGAAACGCCGTTTTATGCAGAGTCACTCGTGGAGACCTACGGGAAGATCATGAACCATGAAGTAAGACCCTGTGTTTCACGTCCTGTTTTCTTCTGGTACCTGGCTCAGAACTAAAGTACAGAGAACACAACTCGTGCAGGAAGATCTGTTAGGAAGAGATGATGGGGTTTAGGGTGACCTGGAGTAGATGTTGGAGAGGTGTCTGGAGGTAGGGTCGCCACCAGGAGCTGTGGGTGCCAGAGCAAGGGGAAGGAGGCTCTGATAGTGATCTCACCCGCCTTCTCGGGGAAGGATGCTGGCCTGCTCTGAGCTGGCTTCCTGGAAAGGACGCAGGTTTCTGTAGACAGACACGTCCTCTGTGTAGGCACGTGGAGTGAGGCGCCTGGAGGTGGCCAGTGGGGAGGTCCAGGTGGCCCCTTTGACCTGTGGCTTTAGATTCTCTGGTTCGACGCCAACTTTGATTTCTCAACTTTGATTTCTCAACTTTGATTCGGAAGTCAGTCACTATAAATTATCGCACATCTGCAGCTGGTGGAGCCCTTCATCCTCCCCATCCTCTTCCTCTCTTTTCCTCCTTCCCTTTTTCAACTGTTCATTTTCTCACTTCAGTGTCACCTCTCCCCACCGCCTTTGTTTACCTTTTCATTGCCATTTTCTTTTCTGTCTGATATTTTTTATTTCTTTTAAAAAATTTTCCTAAGTCATGTGTATTGTAGATGATGAAAATCACCTCATCCACTTCTTAGTGACAAATTCTGTTAAAGTCACAATTGGTTATTACTAAGATCCTGCCAGCAGTCAGAGTGCTGACCGTCTGTGGGCCCTTGGGTCAGGCGCCCCGTGAAGCAGGTGACATTGTTGTTCTTTTCCATAGATGACAAACAAAGGTGGTGGCTCAGTTCTCAGCTCACTTTACCATAGGGATGTGTGGCCTTGGCAGACGTGTGTGTGTGTGTGTGTGTGTGTGTGTGTGTGCGCGCGCGCGCGCACACGCGCGCGCGGTTTGATTTGTGGCATCATGTTACATAGAAACAGTTTTTTGTCATTGTATCTTTGGCATCTTTCTGTGTCAGTACCCAGACATGTTCCTTTTTCCTTTGTGCTGTGTCTTTTTTTTTTTTTTTTTTTTTTTTTTGAGGGGGAATCTCGCTCTTGTCACCCAGGCTGGAGGGCAGTGGCGTGATTTTGGCTCACTGCAACTTCTACCTCCCGAGTTTAAGCAATCCTCCTGTCTCAGCCTCCCAAGTAGCTGAGATTACAGGCACCTGCCACCACACCCAGCTAATTTTTGTATTTTTAGTAGAGATGGAGTTTCACCATGTTGGCCAGGATGGTCTGGAATTCCTGACCTCAGGTGATCTGCCTGTCTCAGCCTCCCAAAATGTGGAGATTACAGGTGGGAGCCACCGTGCCCGGCCCCAGCCGGTATCTTTTTTTAACAAGTCTGTTTTTTGATGGACACATAGGTAGTTTGCAGTTTTCTTGGTGAAAATACAATGCAGTCCTGAGCATGTCATATTTCCTCTTAGTGACTGCTTTTGTAGCATGAGTTTCCGGAAGTGGAGCTGCCGTGCTGCTCACACTGTGCGTCCTGAGGGGTCAGTGCCTGTCCCTCCTCCATGCACTGTGTGTTTCCCACCTTCCCTGCCAGTTCTGTTAGAAAGAGATGATGGGGTTTAGGGTGTTCCATAGGTAAAAATATGTGATTTACAGGCAATGTGGTCACAGGTCTACAGTGAGTAAAACCAAAAGGACTACTGGTTTTCTTGTTTGCCTTTTGGGAATGAAAATGTATTAGCTTTGGATTATATTTAGTTCCCATGAAATAAAAAGTGACTTGCTTTGGAGCTGGTTTCTACATTATTTCCTATAAAGTCCGTACATCTTGAACTCTGAATGCATCCACCTGTCCCCCGGTGTTTTGTCGCCACTTGCAGGAGCGATTCCAGTTCCCGTCCCATGTCACGGATGTATCGGAAGAAGCCAAGGACCTCATCCAGAGGCTGATCTGCAGCAGAGAGCGCCGGCTGGGGCAGAATGGAATAGAGGATTTCAAAAAGCACGCTTTTTTTGAAGGTCTAAATTGGGAAAATATACGAAACCTAGAAGCACCTTATATTCCCGACGTGAGCAGTCCATCTGACACATCCAACTTTGACGTGGATGACGATGTGCTGAGAAACACGGTGAGTGAAAGCACCATCCTCAGGGTTGCTGGCGGCGGGTCTGACGTGCAGTGCTGTTGAGGGCATTGCTAATCAAGTCGGTACAGCGTAAAGCAGTAAAATTCGGCGCTCCAGACAGAGTATGCTTCCTATTCCAGCCTTCAGCTGGGTCCTTAATATTCCCTTAGAAAATGGTGGAGCCGGGCGCGGTGGCTCAAGCCTGTAATCCCAGCACTTTGGGAGGCCGAGGCGGGTGGATCACGAGGTCAAGAGATCGAGACCATCCTAGTCAACATGGTGAAACCCCGTCTCTACTAAAAATACAAAAAAATTAGCTGGGCATGGTGGTGCGTGCCTGTAATCCCAGCTACTCAGGAGGCTGAGGCAGGAGAATTGCCTGAACCCAGGAGGCGGAGGTTGCGGTGAGCCGAGATCGCGCCATTGCACTCCAGCCTGGGTAACATGAGTGAAACTCCGTCTCATAAAAAAAAAAAAAAAAAAAAGAAAATGGTGGATAACTCAATGTGAGTAAAATTCAGTTAAACAGTTTTTTGTTTTGGACCTCAACAGAAATACTTTTGCTTTTATTTCTCAGCACTTGATACTCTTCAAACCAGTGTCACATACATCATCATATTAGCGCTTCACTGCAACCCCGTCACCACGTTATAGGTTTTTAGGTTGAAAGACACTGAGACATGAGTTTAGCCTGCAGTCCCATAGGCAGTGTGGCAGCCTCTCAGTTACTGGTCTTTTTGCCTGCATGTGAGAGCACGTTAAATCTTTCTAACACGACAGCGCTTTTTGTCTGCACTGATGTTTCTTTATACAGCAAGAGTTGAGAACAAAGACGATGGTAACAGGTTCTGAGTCTGTGCACTGCTGTTTAGGATGAGGATTTTCCAAATTGGGTTCTGGCTGTGGGACTTGTCTGGCATTCTGATCAGGTCTGACAGGGCCTCTTTGATGCACTTGACAGTACCTTTGGTCCTGAAGAATTTTCCTCGTATCTCATAAAATTCTTTTGTTCTCGTCAAACCCGTACATGTGTGGCTTCGTTTGGGGATAGACAAACTGAGGTTTAACCCAGTAAAAGGAAAATCTTCTTTGTTATTAATTAATTTAGAGAGTTTCTTACACTGAAGCACCATCATTCACTCTATGTATTTCATCCCCAGGACCTCTTGAAATGAATTACCATGAACTTGGGGAAACTCCTAGTTGTTTAACAGGAGACACAGAGGTTTTTAGGAGAAACTATGAAGTACCCTTTGTAGGCTCATGGAAAAGTTAAATCTGGGCCAGGCACAGTGGCCCACACTTTGGGAGGCCAAGGCAGGCAGATCACCTGAGGTCACGAGTTCAAGACCAGCCTGGCCAACATGGTGAAACCCTGTTGCTACTAAAAATACAAAATTAGCCAGGCCTGGTAGCAGGCGCCTGTAATACCAGCTACTCAGGAGGCTGAGACAGGAGAATCGCTTGAACCCGTGTGGCAGAGGTTGCAATGAGCCGAGATCTTGCCACTGCACTCGACCTGGGCAACAAGAGCGAAACTCCACGTCAAAAAAAAAATAATAAAATAAAAAGAAAGAAAAAAAGGAAAGATCCTCAGAATGAAAAATAGAGTTACAATAAACTTAGCTGAAATAGTCTACCTTTGGGTTCCTTTTTGCCTTGGGGTCTCTTGTCTCAGGTCAAGAACCTGAGGGTCCCCACCCTCTGTCCCATGTCCTCAGAGGGGCCGTGCCTGTCCACACTGTTGGACTCTGCACACGGTTGTATTGAGCAGAGGATTCTGTGGCTTTAAGAAGTCTTTGAAAATCACTAACCTGGTAACGGCCTGTGCCATTATCATCATCAAAATCAGTGCACGCATCCTGTGAACTTTATTGTACATACAGCGCTTAGAGCCAGGCTTGAGAGAGACAGATCTGCCATCCTTGGCTGCCCTGCAGAGGACACCATGGAATCCCCATTCTCCAAGACCACACGCTCTGCCCAGTGCTCCAGTCACCGTGACTGTAACGGTCTTTCCTCTTTTTACCTGTTTGTTTGAACGTAGATTTCATTTGTGTTGTATATGTTCTTATGCAGGAAATATTACCTCCTGGTTCTCACACAGGCTTTTCTGGATTACATTTGCCATTCATTGGTTTTACATTCACAACAGAAAGGTATGTCTGGATTTATTATTCCCCAGGGAGAACCTTCCCTTGTGGTAGATGAACAGTCAAACGCCACACTCTTTTGCCGGGCGGGGGGCGGGCAGGAGGGTAGGGTGGGGAGGAGGGTGGGGCGTGTGCTGGGAGGGGTGTGCACTGGGAGGCCGTTGCTTAAGGGAGATGGAGATGGGTTTTTGTTCTGAAAATAGACATACCTGGTTACTACAGGTGATAATATATCAAGGTTGGCAGGCTTTTTCTCTACAGATATTCAAGTAGTGAAGAATTCAGGCTTCATGGTCTTTGTTGTATGTTCTTCTTTTTACAACCCTTTAAAAATATTAAAACCATTCTTAGCTCAAGAAAATATTAAAATCATTCTTACCTGTGATTGTGCAAAAACAGGCCACAGGCAGAATTTGTCCCAGAGGCTATAGTTTGCCGACCCCTGACCAATAGGCCGCCAGCATTGGCAGGGGCGGCTCTGATGAAGTCGGTGGCTGCAGCAAGCAGAGCTGTGGCCATACGTGCTCAACTGAGAGCTGGCTTCCATCAGAACGCTCTGCTGGCTTTTTTAAGGATCGTGTGTCGTGGCCCCCTGTCCCGAATGGGCCTCTTTGCAAAGTTGTGTCGCCTGAGATGTTCTACCTCCATTTTGGAAGGAAACTGGGGCCAAGAGGAAAGGGGTTACAGGAAGCAAGGCAGGTGAAATGAGACAACGGAAATGCCCACTGTGCCTAAAGGAACACCACAGAGTTGGATCCCCAGCATCTTCTGGCAGCTGGAACCACAGTTGGAAATTTCTTGGGAGGGAGATATCCCCGTACTTCTTTTCTCTTTCTTTCTTTCTTTCTTTCTTTCTTTTTTTTTTTTTTTTTGAGACAGAGTCTTGTTCTGTTGCCCAGGCTGGAGTGCAGTGGTGCAATCTCAGCTCACTGCAACCTCTGCCTCCTGGGTTCAAGTGATTCCCCTGCCTCATCCTCCTGAGTAGCTGGGACTACAGGTGTGTGCCACCACACCCACCTAATTTTTTGTATTTTAGTGGAGAGGGGGTTTCACCAAGTTGGCCAGGATGGTCTCAATCTCCTGACCTGGTGATCCGCCTGCCTCGGCCTCCCAAAGTGCCAGGATTACAGGCGTGAGCCACCTTGCCCGGCTGATACCCCATACTTCTGCTCAAGCTTGGAGGAAATGCTTTGGTGTGAGAAGACAGCGTTAAAAAGCCTGTAAGCCAGAGTGACAGCTGCTGTCTTCCAGCCCGCTGGAGATGTTCTAGGTGGACATACTGATTTCCTAGCCCCCAGTACAGAGGTTCTTGACCTTTCTAGTACATCCAGGCTCAATAAGTGGTTGTCACACTTGTAGGTCCCAGGCCCACGGCTATAGTTTGGCCAGATGGGCCTAGGACTCCCCTCCCTTGACAGACTCCGCAGGGCTGGAGCAGCCCAGCACCCTCAAACCACCCATGGAGGAACAGGACTAGGCCTTCTGTAAAGGGTGCTTGGTGCCTTTATGGGACCCAGCATAGGAGCTCAAAATTTTCCTGACTTCATTGTCACATAAAGAGCTAAGCAGAACTAAGTAACTCCCAAAGCGGCCCAGGAATTAAGCTCCTCAAGGAGAGCTGTCTTGGGCATCAGCGTGTGCCTTGGATATGTGTATCATCGAGTGTGCTGGCCCTTGGCAAGGGAGTTAGTATGCTGGTCAGTGCTAGAACTGGTGGCTTAGCCTGCAGGGGAGAAAGGGTTGCAAGGGTTGTTCTGGATTGCTTGGCCAGTTGGTGGCCGAACCAGGAAGCTCTCAATGGTCCATGCACACCACTGACCTCTAGACAAGAGCTGGGGCTGTCCCCTAAGCCTTGCTTTACACAGAATCCATGCCTCCTGGTTTTGCATTTACAATTAAGTGTGAGGGATGATTTAGAAATGCCATTTCCCCTCCTTTGCAGAGGCGTTTTCTTTGGCCAGCTGTTGGGGAGTGCCCTTGTCAGTGTCTCCTTGACCATCCGGTCACTTGTCTAACTTGGGCTCCATAAACCATAAAGTCTTTTCACAGGTATTTTTGTTTGCCAATTTAAAAAGACTGTCTGTCACCCCAGGAAGTTTTAAAATGCTTTGAAATTGCTAAAAACTCAGTAGATCAGAAAAACCTGTTGCTTTATTTCCAGCTGTTTTTCTGATCGAGGCTCTCTGAAGAGCATAATGCAGTCCAACACATTAACCAAAGATGAGGACGTGCAGCGAGACCTGGAGCACAGCCTGCAGATGGAGGCTTATGAGAGGAGGATCCGGAGGCTGGAGCAGGAGAAGCTGGAGCTCAGCAGGAAGCTGCAAGGTGAGGGGCGGCGCTGGCTGTGGGCGGGCCGGGGGTGCTGTGGCCAGGCCGCACCTCACGCTGTCTTTCCGTCCCCCAGAGTCCACCCAGACTGTGCAGTCCCTTCACGGCTCATCTCGGGCCCTCAGCAATTCAAACCGAGATAAAGAAATCAAAAAGCTAAATGAAGAGATCGAACGCTTGAAGAATAAAATAGCAGGTATGTGTTTAAAATTAAGTATGGCTTCTTAAGTCTCTATTTTTGGGCCCTGCTTTCTTAAAAGGAAATTTCAGAGTCCTTTTCATCAGGTGGGAAAGCAGAAAAAAGCTTAGGATTTAGCAAGCTTATTTAGATTTCTGAAATTTTGGTCAGTGTATTTCCCCAACTGGCTTAGTTCTTTTTTTTTTTTTAGATGGAGTTTTGCTCTGTTGCCCAGGCTGTAGTTACAGTGACATGATCTCGGCTCACCGCAACCTCCGCCTCCTGGGTTCAAGCAATTCTCCTGCCTTAGCCTCCCAAGTAGCTGGGATTACAGGCATGCGCCACCACACCCAACTCATTTTGTAATTTTTAGTAGAGACAGGGTTTCATCGTGTTAGCCAGGCTGGTCTTGAACTCCTGACCTCAGGTGATCTGCCCAGCCCCAACTGGCTTAGTTCTAATGATACTATTTTATAGTCACCAGCCAGAATCAATTACTGATGTTTCGTCTGTAAGTTCTCTGGCTATTTTCTGCTTCTCTGTTGCAGTTTTCCGCTTTGTGGCTCTGAGACAGAGTCCTAGAGTGGCTTTCCTTCTAAAGCTTCATCAGTGACTCTGCCTGCTTCTTGGTGTTTGAGTGCTAGACCTACCATCACCATTTTCTTGTGGTGGCTCCTAGGTTATCAAAGTTGCCTAAAGGCTCAGATCACTTTTAAGCCTTAACCTCACACAGGTTGGCTTTGTAGCTGACTTTCACCTCCCAAGCGCACTTTGAATCTCTCCTGTGACTTCTCTGCATTTCCTATCAGGAACCCCACTGTCCTGATCCAAAAAAGGGCTTCTTTGATTGAGTCACTTATACACCTTTTCCTGTGCACCGAGAAAGGGCCAGGGACTGTACTGGGTGACACAGGTTAGGGGGACTGACTCAGATGAGTATGTGCCACCCAAGGGCTCCCAGTCCCCAGGGGAGATTGCTGTCAGGTCAGACTAAAGTCAGCACAGCACAGGCATGCAGGTGGCTGTGCCCATGGGGGGGGGGGGGGGGGGGTGTGTGTGTGTGTGTGTGTCTGTGTGTGTCTGTCTGTGTGTCTGGAGCCTGTTCAGCACAGGCGTGCAGGTAGCTATGCCCATGACACTGTGTGTGTGTGTGTGTGTGTGTGTGTGTGTGTGTGTGTGTCTGTCTGTCTGTCTGTCTGTCTGTGTGTCTGGAGCCTGTTCAGCACAGGCGTGCAGGTAGCTATGCCCATGACACTGTGTGTGTGTGTGTGTATAAGTAAATCATCCCCTGAATGAAAAAATGTGAATTATTAAATAATTCCCTATCAGTAAGTCAGCTAACAAAGTTTATATATAGTCAGTACACGTAAAGGAACCAGTTTATTTCCTCTTTTGCCCAGATTCAAACAAGCTCGAGCGACAACTTGAGGACACGGTGGTGCTTCGCCAAGAGCGTGAAGACTCCACGCAGCGGCTGCGGGGGCTGGAGAAGCAGCACCGCATGGTCCGGCAGGAGAAGGAGGAGCTGCACAAGGTAGGCACTTGGTTCGGGGTGAGGAGGGCTTAGGGGACTTAGCAGAGTTTAACAAGTTCAAGTTCATGCAGACGATGGGGGAGCTCTTGGGATTCCTGCCCATGGGCTGTCCCTGCCGCATGCCGGACACCAGGACCAAGCCTGACCCCAGGGCCCCTGCACACCTGTCTGCCTGCTGCCCAGCCCTGCGTCGGCTGGCAGAGCTCGGCTCCCAGTGGCAGGTGCCTTCCACCCCCTTGCCCACGGCAGGCATCCACCTCGCCATCAGCATCTCCAGTCTCCACTTCAGACCTGCAGAGAAAGCAACACCCACTGTATTCTGAAGCGAGGAAAGATGTCCAGAGGGCAGGTGGCTGTGGTGATACACGCTGTATCTGGAGCCAGGGACCCCCCTTCTCTCCACCAGGCCTCTGCTCTTAGAAGGGATCCCGTTGTAATGACAGGGAACTGCAGCAGAGACCCAGTGTTAAAATCTGGGTGATTTCCCCCCGTAATTCCTTTATACATTTGAATTTTTAGTAAGATAAGGGAAACTTTTTTTTTTTTTTTTTTTTTTTTTTTTTGAGACGGAGTTTCACTCTTGTTACCCAGGCTGGAGCGCAATGGCGCGATCTCGGCTCACCGCAACCTCCGCCTCCTGGGTTCAGGCAATTCTCCTGCTTCAGCCTCCTGAGTAGCTGGGATTACAGGCACGTGCCACCATGCCCAGCTAATTTTTTTTTGTAGTTTTAGTAGAGACGGGGTTTCACCGTGTTGACCAGGATAGTCTCGATCTCTCGACCTCGTGATCCACCCGCCTCGGCCTCCCAAAGTGCTGGGATTACGGGCCTGAGCCACCGCGCCCGGCCAAGGGAAACTTTTATGCTCAGATGCCAGCATGTTGGTAACACAATTGTATACGTTTTCTAAAATACATCCATTTGTATATGTTATCCTTAAACCTGTAGTCTGTGATCTGTTCTCTAACATGTGCCAGATTTCAAATGCACATTGTTTC
The DNA here is from genome assembly GCF_009761245.1 of Sapajus apella. Lineage (NCBI taxonomy): Eukaryota > Metazoa > Chordata > Mammalia > Primates > Cebidae > Sapajus > Sapajus apella. Next base: position 507,692 of record NW_022436960.1, read on the forward strand.
TTAAGATAATCTGTGTTGTCAATCATCTGAGTGACTTCTCTAGAAGTGCAATGCGGTGTGGGGCCTGTGGCATCCCATTGCTTGACAGGGTCACAGTACCCCCCAGTGGGCCCAGAGAGGTCTGGGGAGGCATTCCTCAGCGTGTGAGAGCCGATCTGCCAGCTTGCTCGGGGTCTCGTCACTTCCATCTCAGACCAGCAGGTGTGACAGTGACTAAACTGCCAGTTGGTTGACCAGATTGGCTGGAGGGAGGTCAGGGTCATCAGCCTGGCGAGTCCTAAGACTGGGTCGGCAGCATGGCCATTGCTAAGACTGGGTTGTCAGTACAGCTGACCTCATGGTAATTCCCACTTGTGGCTCTCCACTCAGAGTGACAGCCAGCATTCACATATCAGTCTCTAGTGAAGAGCAGGCTGTCCAGTGATTGTTTTTATACAGTTCTTCACTTTGACTTAACCTTCAGCACTTTGTGTGTGTATGTGTTCTTTTCTGATTTTGCTTGTGTTTAACTAACTAGATTGAGTGTCCAAATGCATCATTCAGCTTTGCAGCTCTGTAGGTGACATCAGGCAGAGGCTGGCATCACAGATCTAGGCGTCCTCCTGTAAGCAGGCTGCCCACGTGGTTGTGGGCTTTTTTTTTCCCCCAGACGGAGTTTTTCTCTTGTTGCCCAGGCTGGAGTGCGATGGCATGATCTCTCCTCACTACAGCCTCTGCCTCCTGGTTCAAGCAATTCTCCTGCCTCAGTCTCACACGTAGATGAGATTACAGGCGCCTGCCACCATGACCAGCTAATTTTTTGTATTTTTAGTAGAGACAGTGTTTCACCATATTGGCCAGGCTGGTCTCTAACTCCTGACCTCAGGTGATCCACCCATCTCGGCCTTTCAAAGTTCTGTTTGGGATTACAGGTGTGAGCCATCGTGCCCAGCCTGTGGGGCCTTTCTTGGTGTGGAGTTGGTACTCAGCAGCTAAGCCTGGGTGGCCTTCCCATTGCCTGTGTGGCTGGAGTGAGACAGAGCACAGATCTTTTTCCAGGCAGGGGATTTTTCAGATCTGTGGCTCTAATCTGTAACCAGGATTGGCTGTCGATTTTAACTCTTCATTATAGGGGAAGACTGAACCTCCAGCCTTCTAAATCTTTGTTAAGCAAACGTAAAACATCTATGATTGTTTTTGTTCAGCAACTTGTGGAAGCCTCAGAGCGGTTGAAATCCCAGGCCAAAGAACTCAGAGATGCCCATCAGCAGCGAAAGCTGGCCCTGCAGGAGTTCTCGGAGCTGAATGAGCGCATGGCTGAGCTCCGCTCCCAGAAGCAGAAGGTGTCGCGGCAGCTGCGGGACAAGGAGGAGGAGATGGAGGTGGCCATGCAGAAGGTGGATGCAATGCGGCAGGAGATGCGGAGGTCCGAGAAGCTCAGGAAAGAGGTAGTGTTTGGATGGTTCAGGGTGGTACTGACTGGACTTGGTGTGACTTTAATAAAATGTGTTTGAGGTCTTGGGCTGTCTGATGACAATTACTGTGAAAGGGGTCAGAAATTTTCTGTGGAGCCCAGTAAGTTGATCGACCAAGAATTTATTTTGTTTTTTGTTTTTGTTTGACATGGAGTTTTGCTCTTGTTGTCTAGGCTGGAGTGCAGTGGCACGATCTCTGCTCACTGCAACCTCCACCTCCAAGGTTCAAGTGATTCTCCTGCCTCAGCCTCCTGAGTAGCTGGGACTGCAGGCACATGCCACCATGCCTGGTTGTTTTTTTTTTTTTTTTAAATTTTTTTATTTTTAGTAGAGATGGGATTTCACCATGTTAACCAGAATGGTCTTCATCTCCCGACATTGTGATCCACCTGCCCAGAGTGCTGGGATTATAGGCGTGAGCTGCTGCATGTAGCCTTTTATTTATTTATTTATTTTTGGAGACAGAATCTTGCTCTGTCGCCCAGGCTGGAGTGCAGTGGTGCAATCTCAGCTCACTGCAATCACTGCCTCCTGGGTTCCAGTGATTCTCCTGCCTCAGCCTCCCGAGTAGCTGGGATTTCAGGCATGTGCTACCACATCCAGGTAATTTTTGTATTTTTAGTAGAGACGGGGTTTCACCATGCCGGCCAGCTGGTCTCAAACTCCTGACTTCAAGTGATCAGCCCGCCTCTGCCTTCTGAAGTGCTGGGATTACAGTCATCAGCCACCATGCCTGGCCTTGATCAGCTGAGCATTTATTTTGTTATTCTCATCTCTCAATATCTACTGGTGAAATTACAGTAAGGCTCTTATAGTGCTGATTTTTTAAAATTCCCTTTTAAGTAAACAGGGTGTTTATGCTGTACTGTGATGTGGCCTGGCTTATGTGAGTAAGACACCTGCAGTCCACATACGGAAGGTGGCAGTAGAAAGGCAAATCCCGAGCCGAGCGTGGGGCTCACGCCTGGAATCCCAGCACTGTGGGAGGCGCCGAGATGTCTGGATCATTGAGCTCAGGAGTTTGAGACTAGCCTGAGCAACATGGCAAAACCCCATCTCTATCAAAAAAAAAAAAAAAATTAGCTGGATGTGGTGGCGGGCACCTGTAATGGCAGCTACTCAGAAGGCTGAGGTGGGAGAATTACTTGAGCCCAGGAGGTGGAGGCTGCAGTGAGCCGAGATTATACCACTGCATTCTAGCCTGGGTGACAGAGTAAGACCCCCTGTCAAAAAGTGTATCTATATGAAAGGCAGATCACAGCGGAGCACACTTCGGGCACTTGCTTAGGTGAGCACTTCTGAAGTGTCTTGACCTCGGCACTCCTCGGCAGTCTTGGAATGGTTACAGCCTCAGAGCGTTCTTACGTAGGCTGCAGCTCTGAACAGGCACCATGGCAGAAATTAAAACAGAATTTTGTTAATACAATGAAAATCCATTTCATGTTAACATAAGTAACGTGTTTAATGAAAAGTAACTATTTCTTTAAAAATTTGGCAAGAAGAGTGGCATTTTTTACTTTTTGTGAGCTTTTCCTTAATATCTGGCTGAGTAGAAGGCACCTGAGTTCCCATGGCTGTGTCTTCAGTCTAGTTTTGCTGTGCTGTTCTGGATAAAGTACATGAAGAAATCCTGGCTCCCACAGATAACTAATAGGAAAAGAAGGGCCTTACACAGCCCTGACAACGTCTCAGGACCCCAGGGATTTTCAGCCCCACTTTGAGAACTGCTGCCCTAGGTATTCTGATTGTTCTGCTGTTAATAGGTGGCGTATTGTAACCAATGCTTAGTTTAGAACTCTATTAAAATTTCCTTGGTAAGTCCCATGAATGAGAAGGCCTGACAGCACATGCCCCTGTCCTTCCAAGTTCAGGGCTCTTTGTTGTTTAGCCACAGAGGACCTGTTTGTCGTCTCCTTAGACAGTCTGTTTTGCAACCCAAATATATTTGTAGTTGTGCCTGGGATTTGCCCTCCAGTGGTCTGGGCACAGGCAGAGGGGAAGCGGGCTTGGCTTGAGCACATTGTTGAAGCTGGTGCAGGCACGCGGGGTCTGGGCACAGGCAGAGGGGAAGCGGGCTTGGCTCGAGCGCATTGTTGAAGCTGGTGCAGGCACGCGGGCTCGCTGTTCTGCTTGCTCTTCTTGTGTGTGTTTGAAGTGATCCATTTAATAAATGAACCGTGTTCTACAGATGCCAGAAGTACTTGCTTTCACAAATCAGTGAAATTTAAATTTCAAGAAACATATCCTTTCTTGAAATTTAATCTCAAAGTATCCATTTAAGCTAGAATTGAATGTTGTTTGTTACTAACCAGCCATCCCAGTTGAACCCTGAAGTGTATTTCTCAGACTTTAATTTGCGATAAGATTTGATGGAGGGCGAACACTCACAAAGCTCTGAGGTCTTGTTCTTGTAGAGATCCTGTGGGTGAAGCTCTGACTTGGTGAGGTAGAGCTCGCTTTGTGTTAATAGAAAGCGGATCTTCCTTTTGCAGTTGGAAGCTCAGCTTGATGATGCTGTTGCCGAGGCCTCCAAGGAGCGCAAGCTTCGTGAGCACAGTGAGAACTTCTCCAAGCAAATGGAAAGCGAGCTAGAGGCCCTCAAGGTAGTGCTGGGCGGGGGTCTCCGCCCACAACTGAGAGGGACGCTCACCTTTGCTGACACCGTCACGTGGAAGTCACCTTGTGTGATGTGTGGTCCGAGCTGCATGTCACCCAAGGCTGCTCAGACAAGACCTGCATGCGGAGAGGGGCCATGGCCCCTGCCTTCCCAACTGCTTTTATTTTTAAAGGCCAAGTGTATTTTTTTCCTTTGTTTTATAAAAGTTTCAGGCAGCTCACAGTAAGTCCTAGAAAACTGATATCTAATCGGCGCACTTCCTGCTCCAGCCCAGTCAATTCATAGCCTTCTTCACATTGTGGTATTCTAAACTCCATGCAGTTGAATTTTGGTAAAGCCTCTTACAGCCCATGACCTGCTGCTGACTGGGGAAGAGACAGGCTGGCCATCAGTCAGGACCCACTGGTGGGACTGGAGGGTGGCAGGGAGGCCGTGGAGGGCAGGAGGGGGAAGGCCACAGGGGCCGAGTGGGCAGGGGGGTGGGGGGGTCCCCTTGGAAGCATAGCATGGCTTGGGTCTCCTCATGTGTGAGGTACATGTGATGGGTCTGTGCTCTCCCTTTGCCTCGGTGATCTGCAGCTCATCCTCTTGCCCATGGGCCTGAGATGCTATTCCTCTCTGGCAGCGTGGCTTTGCTGGATCTCGCATGTGGTGCCCGAGGCTCTCTGCCCCTTTCTGAGCCCTCGAGTCTCCTCTCCTGTGGCACAGCAGGCAGAGTGAGCTTGGCAGACCAAAGTTGGAGCACATTCCTGCGGCCAGGGCATCCATGGCTCCACAGCTCTCCAGCAGCCACCTTCCTGCCCGCTGCAGCCCTGCAGTGCCTCTCCCCCCACTCCCTGCCCCACCACTCCAGACACACTGGCCTCTGCGTGCTGTGAGCACAGCCAGCATGTCCCACCTCACTCCAGCCTGTGCCCTTGTTCTTTGCCCCTAGCCTGACACCTCACTCAACAGTCCAGTGCCTCACAGATGCCGCCCTGGCCATTCGGGCACCCCCTCTGCTCCCTATATCCCGGCCAGGGTGTGCAGCTTCTCCGCCCCTTTACTGGTTTGTTGTCAGTCCCTACCAACCCCGTGAGAGCAGAGACCTCAGTGTCACCCCGGTCACAAGAAGGGGTCCAAGCCCAGAGTCAGCCCTCAGAAGGATGCTGCAGGCGTGATGAACAGAGTATGGGGCAGGGCTTCGGGGGTCCCAGGCAGAGCCTCGGGGGTCCCAGGCAGACCTGGGCACATCCCTCAGCGAGACTGTCTCCTGCTGTGACCCCCTAGAATCTGGATCACGTTAACCAGGTTATCTCCGCCATCCGTGTAGTCCAGGCACACAGATGGTCCTTGGGAAGGTGTCTGCACTTGCTGGGGATGAGCTGACAGTGTGGCCCTGGAGGACACAGAGATTCTTCAGCTTATTTTAACCTTTATCTTCAGATGAAGCAAGGCGGCCGGGGACCAGGTGCCACTTCAGAACACCAGCAAGAGATTTCCAAAATAAAATCCGAGCTGGAGAAGAAAGTTTTATTTTATGAAGAGGAATTGGTCAGACGTGAGGCCTCCCATGTGCTAGAAGTGAAAAATGTGAAGAAGGAGGTGCATGATTCAGAAAGCCACCAGCTGGCCCTGCAGAAAGAAATCTTGATGCTAAAAGATAAGTTAGAAAAGTCAAAACGAGAACGGTAGGTTTTCGTGAGCTCCTCAGTGCAGAAAATGAAAGCTGATGCCCACGCAGTAGAGATGAGAATTAGTGAAGTTAACGAGCTTTTAAAACTGCTTCTCGGTCACCTTGGCAGGCATAACGAGATGGAGGAGGCGGTAGGCACAATAAAAGATAAGTACGAACGGGAACGAGCGATGCTGTTTGATGAGAACAAGAAGGTAACCGCGGAAAACGAGAAGGTAACCCACAGTACCTGAGTTAGCACTTCGTATGGAAGTTGTAATTTAAAAAAAAACTTTTATTATCAATTTATGTGGGTACACAGTAGGTATACATGTCTATGGGGGAATATAATGTCTTCATTCCTGAGCCTTGGCAGTTTGGTGTCTTTTTACAGTGCAGTCATGTGCCATATAACAACGCGTCTGTCAGTGACAGACCATGTGTACCACAGCAGTCCCATGCAGTCATCATACTGTACTTTGCCTCTACCTCTTGTGTTTAGATACAGAGATACTTAGCATTGTGTGACAGCCGCCGGCAGCATCCCGCACAGCAACATGGCATGCAGGCTTGTGGCCAGGAAGTGATGGGCTGTGCCATAGGCCTGGTGTGTGGCGGCCGCGCCGTCTAGGCTGGCATGAGCACATTCATGCTGCATGCACAAGGACACATTTTTGAGGCCGTTTCTTGCTGTTTCACCACACGTGACTGTTTTAATTTTTGAATGAAGTAGTATGTTTGGTCTTTTAAGTAGGATGTTTATATTTAGCGAAAAGGTGCCAATTACCTGAAGTCACTAGCTCCATCAGTTTAGGTTTAGATTTGAATTGAAACGTGACTTAAGTGAGATACAATGAAAAAATCCGTATCATGAACTTAGTTTGGAAAAATCTCATGACGATTAAAGAAAACTTTCAGAGTCTTCAAAAGAACTTGTGTTAATGCCAGCACACTTAAAGGATGCCCGATTAACAAGTTCTGTGGTGAAATTGTTCCGTTTCAGCTCTGTTCCTTTGTGGATAAACTCACAGCTCAAAATAGACAGCTGGAGGATGAGCTGCAGGATCTGGCAGCCAAGAAGGAGTCGGTGGCCCACTGGGAAGCCCAGATTGCGGAAATCATTCAGTGGTACGCCCATGGCCCCGTACCCTGCTCAGCCCACAAGGCCTGCCCTGCCTCTGCTGCCTGAGCCTGTGCTCCATGCCAGGCCGTGCCCCTCAGCCTGGGGTGCAGGTCTCTCTTCTGTTCCCCAGAACTTCTCATGTCTGGGGCAGTGGTTCTGCTGGACTAGAGGTAGAAACACGCCCCCACCAACCCACTGAAGGACTTGGGGCAAGCCGTTCATACCCCTTGTTCTCAGAGATGTGGGATGCAGAGCCCTCCCGAAGCGCTGCACTAGCACCATGGAGACTGGGGGCAAGCTGGGAACTGGCCCTCCGCTCCTAAGGGATGAAGCTGTTAATTTAAAAAATTTTTTTTATTTTTAATATTTTGGGGGTCTTGGAAATTGGGTGTCTTTTTAAACTGTAGTTGTGTGCCATGTAGTGATGCTTCCATCAATGAGAGACCGCGTATGCAGCAGGGGTACAGTGAGGACACTTCGGCTCACCAACACCATGTCACTGTATCGAGGAAGGGGGAACGTCCTCTTCTTGTTTGGTGTCTCGCTGATGGCCATGCTTCATGAGACAGAACATCTGTTTCCTCCTTCAGGGTCAGCGACGAGAAAGATGCCCGGGGTTACCTTCAAGCTCTTGCTTCCAAGATGACCGAAGAGCTCGAGGCTTTGAGGAGTTCAAGTCTGGGGTCAAGAACACTGGTAGGTTTTGTGCGATGCCTGCATTTCACTTACTGAATAATCCTTTAGTGGTTTTATTTTAAGGATGAATGTGACATTTAAGTACTGTTAGGGAATTACAGGATGCAAGAGACCTCTCTGCAACCAGTTCCCCAGTTTAAGGAGCACCAGTGTTTGCCCGCTGTCAGATCATCATAGCTTCTTCTCTTGTTGGTATTCATTCATTTAGCAGATCCTGAGTACTGAGGTCTGTGGTGTCATCTCAAATTAAGACTGGATTCTGCCCTCAGAGAGCAGCTTTGATTTATTTATTTTATTGGTTCATTTCATGATCTGTGTATTTTTTTTTAATTGCATTTTAGGTTTTGGGGTACATGTGAAATCTGTGTATTTTCTTCTTTTTCCCCCCAAGACAGAGTCTCGCTCTGTCACCCAGGCTAGAGTGCAGGGGCTTGGTCTTGCTCGGCTCACTGCAACCTCTGCCTCCCGGGTTCAAGTGATTCCCCCACCTTGGCCTCCCTAGTTGCTGGGATCACAGGCATGCGCCATCATGCCCAGCTAATTTTTATAATTTAGTAAAGACAGAGTTTTGCTGTGTTGGCCAGGCTGGCCTCAAAGTCCTGACCTCAGGTGATTTACATGCGTCAGCCTCCCAAAGTACTGGGATTACAGGTGTGAGCCACCATGCCCAGCCTTCCTCTGTCCCTTTTCTTCTCTTTACTGTTGTAGATGAAAAATGAAGAATTCTCAGTTGTGTTCAATGAAAGGTTGGTTTGTTTAATAAAAAAAATCAAGATGGCATCTCTAGACTTCTTTCATACCTCTTGAAAGTTGATGTACTACACTGGGCAACTTAGTAAGAAAACAGAGGGATGGCGTCAATGGACTGGCTTATTCCACTGTTGCTTCATCCTGTCGTTTTAGTCTTTTTGTTTTTTAATCACAGGAATGCGAAATGACATAATTCTCAGGATTGTGAGATAGCAAAATGTTTCAAGTTATGAGGAAAAGATAACCAAATCCTATAATGTACCTTAGGTTTGTAAAAGGGTCCAGGGCCCAGTGGACCCATGTAGAAATTGCAATATAGAGGCCGGACACGGTGGCTCACGCCTGTAATCCCAGCACTTTGGGGGCCAAGGCGGGCAGATCACAACGTCAGGAGTTCGAGATTAGCCTGGCCAACATGGTGAAATCACATCTCTGCTAAAAATACAATTAGCCAGGCACGACGGCGCACACCTGTAATCCCAGCTACTCGGGAGGCTGAGGTAAGAGAATTGCTTGAACCCGGGAGGCAGAGCTTGCAGTGAGCCGAGATCACGCCCTTGTACTCCAGCCTGGACAACAAGAGAGAAACTCTGTCTCAAAAAAAAAAAAAAAAAAAGAAGAAAAAAATTGCACTACAAAATCAGTTTTATTCTTCTAAAAAATAAAGTAAATGTTATTTTCTCAAAGATTTCTAAGGAAGAGTAAAAGTCATAAAATATCAAGACTAAAACTGGTTATGAGGCACCTCGACAATTTAAAGTTAATAGCTCAATGAAAAAGTAATGGCTTCAGATTAGACAAAGATCACTTATTTGTTAACATTAATTTAACGCATAGATAGCTGCAAATGCATTTTTAACACCGTAACCGTGTCTTCAGGATCCACTATGGAAGGTGCGCCGCAGCCAGAAGCTGGACATGTCCGCGAGGCTGGAGCTGCAGTCGGCCCTAGAAGCGGAGATCCGGGCCAAGCAGCTTGTCCAGGAGGAGCTGAGGAAGGTCAAGGACGCCAACCTCACCTTGGAAAGGTACTTGATGCTGGGGTCTGACTCTGAGTAAGCATGGGGTCTGTGTGGCCCTGAGCCAGCCTAGCCTCTTGGGCTCTGACGCACCTTGCCTGGAAAATCGGGACTGCGGTGCTTGCTGGAGCCTTGGGAGGCAGCGAGTCGGGTTCCCCTGCAGGAGCCTGAAGAGGGGGCCGTTCTGCTCTGAGGAGGCAGCCATGCGGGTGCAGAGCCTCGCCTGCCGCAGGGGTGCACTGTGCAGTGCGGGCAGTGTTTTCACAGTAGTGGGTGCGTGTGCCCCCACACTGGGTAGTGAGACTTATACACTGTCTGACAGGAGCCTCTCTCACTACTTGGTCACCTCAGTGCCTCTCCATTCACTAACTCAGACTTGTTCCTTTGAAGCTAACGTGAATATTTTAAAACAGAGGTTGAAGATGACATTCTCACTTGAAATTTTTCCCTAACTCCAAGCAGTAACGAGAGTGCCATTTTCACACAGCAGTAAATGCAGTCAGTATTCGCTGAGAGTATCCTCTTGCAGGTCCTGTTTTACATGTTCAGGTTACGATAATGAACGTCAGTTTCATGAAAACCAGGCCAGCTCTGCTGTGCCAGGAAGCGGGTGAGGACCTGGGAGGGACAGTGTCTCTAACAGAATCACCAAGTCCCAAGTCCTGTCAGTTTTGGGCTAACAAAATTAATAGTAATAGGTATCAGTTAGCTGGACTTTGTTTGTACCAGAAACTGCTGTAAGACTGTTGTGTTAAATCCTGTGACCCTCCCACAGCCCAGTAGGTTAGGCAGTCTTGTTACCGCATTCACACACGAGACCCAGGTGCAGGTGCATGGAGGCAAGGTGATTTGCCCATTGTCACCCCACTGATGAGTGGAATGGCCACTACAAATCATCCCTCCTGGCCAGGTGTTCCCCATGGCAGCCTCACTTTCTCTGGCCCTCCACAAAGTCGCTGGGTTGCAAGGCTGCCTGCACAGTGGTGCTGGTGCTGTTTGGTGCAGCCACCATCTTGCCAGTCTATGGGAAAGACATTGCTGGGGCTGATGGCTGAGCGGCCTGGGCCCTGTGTCGTTGGAGAACAGAGGACTTACCTGGAAAGGAGATGAGGAAGGTCAGAACTCTGTTAGGCCTTCATGAGGCATGCCTTCCTAAGCCATGACTTTTTAAATCCTTGTTTGAATGTTTATATTTGAAATATTCATACTGTTCGTAATGTTTGTGATAGAAAGGCCCAGCGTGAGCTGCTGTGTTCTGAAAAGTCCCAGGTGCTGGGGAGAAACCCCAGCCCTCTCATCCTGACCTGCCCCAGATCAGCTCATAGATTGCCTCTTAGTGCACTTAAAGCCGTTCATTTTTTTATTTTAGTAAACTAAAGGATTCCGAAGCCAAAAACAGAGAATTATTAGAAGAAATGGAAATTTTGAAGAAAAAGATGGAAGAAAAATTCAGAGCAGATACTGGTAAATTAATGTCATGTGATTCTGCATGATTTGAATATACGTGTTTTTCAAATGAATGGTTTTCTTTTGATTCAGTCGTTATTTTAGTTACATAAAACACAGAATTCTGAAAATCAACATTTTCAAACAGCATCTTCGAAAGAGATTTTCCCCAAAGGTAGCCATTGTTTTTGGTTTATCCTTCCTTGTTTGTTTTTTTTTGTTTTTTTTTTTTTTGTTGTTGTTGTTTTTTGAGACAGAAACTTGCTCTGTCACCCAGGCTGGAGCACAGTAGCGCGATCTCGGCTCACTGCAACCCCTGCATCCCAGGTTCAAGCGATTCTCCTGCCTTAGCCTCCTGAGTAACTGGGATTACAGGTGCCCGCCACCACCATGCCTGGCTAATTTTTCTACTTTTAGTAGAGACGGAGTTTTGCCATGTTGGCCAGGCTGGTCTGCAACTCCTGATCTCAGGCGATCCACCCGCCTCGGCCTCCCAAAGTGCTGGGATTACAGGTGTGAGCCACCATGTTTTATCTTGAAAGCATATAGCAAATACACATCTAAGCACACATTTGTGTCCCCTGATGACACAAAAGGCATCACTCTGTGCTGGGGAGGCCACCCCAGCCCCCTTTTGAAGCTGTACTGTGCACTGCCTTGGGCTGGCCAGCCACTGGGTTGGGTTATTTCTTGGCATTTGCTGCCATAGAAGGTGCTGCCAGGAGTGATTGCACAGATGGAACATTTCCATTTTTGTCAGTGTATTTCGGAATAGAGTTCTAGAAGTGGGATTGCCAGGGCAGAGGGCAAACATGCCTGTACACTTGTGCTCAGCACTGACGGACGGGCCTCCAGATGCTGTGCACTGATGCTCCTCCCACCTGCATGAGGGATTTCTGCCCCACAGCCGACCCACAAAGGATGAGTTCAGACTTGGGATTTTTGCCTCTCTGAACAGGTGAGAAATGGCATCTCCAGATAGGTTTAACTTGCATATTTCTCATAAGCAAGATGGTGCATCTTTTTATATGTTTGAGGGACTTTTGTATTTTGTGAATTATATATCTTTATTGTTTGCCCATTTAAAAAAATTGAGGTTGTTAGCCTTGCTAATTTCTAAAGCCCTTTGTATTTTGAGGGTTAGCACCTTTTGTTTGTGACGTAAGCTGCAAATATCCTAGTTTCTCTTTGCCTTTGCTTATTCGTTTATTTATTTTTTTGCCAAATAAAAGTGGTTTTGCCATCTCTACTAAAAATAGAAAACTTAGCTGAACTTAGTGGTGCATGCCTGTAGTCTCAGCTACTTGGGGAGCTAAGGCAGGAGAATTGCTTGAATCTTGGAGGTAGAGGTTGCAGTGAGCCGAGATCTCACCACTGCACTCCAGCCTGGGTGACAGAGCCAGATTCCGAGATTCCCTCTCTCAAAAAAAAAAAATTTTTTTTTCAAATTTTTTTGTGTGTCGAGTTCTCAGTCTTTCTCCTTTTTTGAGTCATCAACAGGAGAAAATACACCTGACTGCCAGTTGTTGGAAGAATTCCCCATGCTTTCTTCTCATGCTTGTGTGGTTTTGTTCTTGATTCATTGATTCAGGACCTCTCTCTATTACCCAGGCTGGAGTGCAGTAGCATGATCAGGGCTCACTGCAGCAGCCTCAACTTGCTGGGCTCATGTGATCCTCTCACCTCAGCCCCCTGAGGAGCTGGGACTACAGGCTTGTGCCACCACATCTGGCTATTTTGTTTTTTGAGATGGGGTTTCGCCATGTTTCCCAGGCTGGTCTTAAACTCCTCCTGGACTCAAGCAATCTACCCACCTTGCCTCCCAAAGTGCTAGGATTACAGGCATGAGCCACCGTGCCTGGCCTCAGTTTTTTAATTAGAATACTAATCCATTTGAAGTTTGCTCTGACAGTTTGAGGAGTATATCCAGTTTTATCTTTTGCCAAGGGCAAGCTACTTGTCCAGTATCAGTTATGAAGCTATGTACGACTGTTGTTATATACAGAGTCACCATGGGCACTTGGGTCTGTTTCTGGATTTTTACCCTCTTCCATTGTTCATGGGCAAGAACTACTTGATTCTTGTTTTTGTTTTGTGTGTAGGGTTTTTGTGTGTGTGTGTGTGTGTGTGTGTGTGTGACAGGGTCTCACTCTGTCACCCAGGCTGGCGTGCAGTGGCACCTGCATCCTCAGTCTCCCCAGCTCCACAGGCACATGCCACCATGCCCAGCTAATTTTATTTATTTATTTCTTGTGGCAGTGGGGTCTCTCTGTGTTGCCCCGGCTGGTCTCAAACTCGTGGCCTCAAGCCAACTTCCCTCCTTGGCCCCCCAAAGTGCTGGGATGACAGGTGTGAGCCACTGCCCCGGGCTATGATTCTTATCATGGAGGCCTTACCGAATCTGCTTTAATACCCGCATACCTG
>NW_022436960.1:520974-523624 GCF_009761245.1 Sapajus apella
GTGTGTGTGTGTGTGTGTGTGTGTGTGTGTGTCAGAGTCTAGCTCTGTCGCCCAGGCTGGAGTGCAGTGGTGCTATCTCGGCTCACTGCAACCTCCACCTCCTGGGTTCAAGAGATTGTCCTGCCTCAGCCTCCCAAGTAGCTAGGATTATAGGCACCCACCACCACGCACAGCTAATTTTTGTATTTTTAGCAGAGATGGGGTTTCAGATGTTGGCCAGGCTGGTCTTTAACTCGTGACCTCAAGTGATCCACCTGCCTCAGCCACCCAAACTGCTGGAATTACAGGCATGAGCCACCATACCTGGCCCCTTGGTTACTTCTTCAAGTGAACTTTTTGATTCTTGTTCAGCTTTAGGGGGAAAGCCTGGTGGTTTTTTTAATTGGGTTCGTGTTGGATATATCAGTTACTTAAGGAGAATTGACATCCTGAAGACATTGAGTCTTTCTGTCTGAAAATATTACGTAGACTTTAGTTTTTCACCCTGAGTATTTGTTTCTTCTTACAGGGCTCAAACTTCCAGATTTTCAGGATTCCATTTTTGAGTATTTCAACACCGCTCCTCTTGCACATGACCTAACATTTAGAGTAAGTCATTGTTTTTTTTAAGTGACAGATGAGTTTATAATAAGTTAGAAATAGTGTAATGTGATTTCACTACTCATGGGGCCACAAACACAACAGTAAATATACATTCAGTGTTTATCTCAGAGTTGTACTAACTGTGTAATTGACCCACATGTAAGCCACCCACATTCAGTGCATAAGGTGGGAGGCATTCAAGGTATTTGAGTTGTTCCCAGAAAAGCTTTCTCAACTCAAATTAAGTAGAAATTAGATTAAGAAACTGCTCAGCATCTTCAGGGAGAAATCTACACTGGCCTCAGCTGTGTAGTAGGAGTATTTCAAGTAAATATTTTAATATAAATTCTCACACTGGGCTGGGTGTGGTGGCTCATGCCTGTAATCCCAGCACTTTGGGAGGCCAAAGTGGGAGGGTCACTTGAGCCCAGGAGTTCAAGACTAGCCTGGGCAAGACCCTGATCTCTTTAAAAAAAAATTTTTTTTTTAAATTCCCACACTAGAGTGAATAAAAATACATTAGTTGTGTTACCATCTGTGTAGCTATAGAGTTTGAAATCAGAGATTGATGGGAAAGGTGGTTGATGGAAACAGCCTGACACCAGGTGCCTCGCTGAGACCCCGGCAAGGAAGCCAACCCCCTCAGGCAGCCAGAGCCACTGGCCATCTACTTGGGAAGCAGCTGTCGAGCGAGGAGCAGACCCTGCTGCCTCCCTCATGGGCTGCAGGTTCTTGGTGGCATTCCACGGAGGCAAGGCAACCTTTCCTCCTCTCCTGAACCTGTGGGGATGCACCCTTGGCAGCAGCATGCGAAGCTCCCTAGAGCGGGAGAGCAGATGTCACTAATGTAACTCCTGATAGGGTGTGGGGTGGGGAGGTGGTTCCCGACTTTGATTTAGAAAACTCCAACCCTGCAGGCAAGTGTGAAGAATGGGCTGCAGGTGTACATGTCCCTCCCCTGGGGTTTTGCTGCATTTGCTTTCTTTCTTTCAACATAGAGACTCTTTTCCTCGGAAGTATTTGAAAGTGACTTGCAGGCATCAGTGACCCCAGCATACTTCAGTTATTTCCTAAGATAGGGGTGTTCTCCCACATAACCACAGTCACTGTCATCAGGCATTCTGCACTGGTGCCGTGGGACGGCCCATATCCAGATGTCCCTTGTCCTGGGAATGTCCTTTCCTGCTGGCTTTTCCTCCTAGTTCTGGATCCACCTGGTGATCATGAATCGCATTTGGTCTTTTTTTTTTTTTTCCTTTAATCTGGAACAATTCCCCCATCTGTCCCCTCTTTTATGACAGTGATATTTTAGTGGTACCCAGGCCAGTTGTCCTCCAGAATGTCCACTCTGGGTTTGCCTGATGTTTCGTCTTGATCAGATGTAGTTGAACCTTTTGGCACAGACTCTCTGCAGGAGTAGCTGTGCCCTTCTCTTGCACAGAGGCCAGCCTGCCCAGGGAGGGTGATGCTGAGTCTGATCTTTGGGTTGAGGTGGGGTTGGCTAGGGTTGCTGCCTGTGTGAGTAGGGGGCAGTCAGCAGGTGCCCATGTGGGCGTCTGTCCGTAGCAGCCTCCCCTGGGGTGGGCTCTTAGCATCCTGGCCTGGGTCAGTCATTACAATACCCAAGCAGGCTTGCATTGCTCACAGCAATTCTGGACACACCTGTTCACCTTTACCTGTCAAAATGTTTGTTTGTTTTATCAAATTGGCAATGCTTGTCTTTTCCCTGAAATCCTCAGTTTTGAAGAAGCAAATCTATTTAACCGGTAAGTGCCCGCCGGGTCTTTGATAAGCCTGTTTCTACACCAGTCATTGCCTCTCCCCGTTGCTGCGGGGAGGCATGAGGGATCCAGAGAACCAGAGACAGTGCTTGTTTGCCGAGTGGAGGCGGCCAGGAAAGCAGCAGCTTTCTGTAACATTAACAGAGTGGAGAGCCCAGGAGAAAGTGAGTTTACAGCCAGTATTGTCGGTGAGTGAGTCACAGCTGTGGACAGCGGGCAGCAGAGATGGAGACAGAGGTGACATCTCTCTGCCTCATTCTCTACAGCCAGCACACCTGCCCTTGCTA
>NW_022436960.1:523724-548765 GCF_009761245.1 Sapajus apella
TTTTCTTTTTGAGACATAGTCTTACTGTGTTGCCCAGGCTGGAGTAGAGTGCAGTGGTGCAATTTCAGCTTACCACAATCTCCACCTCCCGAGTTCAAGTGATTCTTGTGCCTCAGCCCCTCAAGTAGCTATAGCTGGGACTACAGACCTGCGCCACCATTCCTGGCTAATTTTTTTTTTTTTTTTTCTTCAGTAGAGATGGGGTTTCTCCATATTAGCCAGGCTGGTCTCAAACTCTTGACCTCAAGTGATCCACCCACCTCGACCTCTCAAAGTGCTGGGATTGCAGGCGTGGCTACCATGCCTGGCCCATAGTTTATTTTTAAATTGTAAACCATCATAACCATTTTTTAGAGTCAGGGCGTCCCTCTGCTGCCCTGGCTGGAGTGCAGTGGTGCCATCATAGCTCACTGCAACCTCAACTCCTGGGCTCAAGCGATTCTCCTGCCTCAGCCTCCTGAGTAGCCAACACTACAGGTACTTGCTGCCACGTTCAGTTAATTTTTAAATTTTTTTGTAGAGATGAGGTCTTGCTATGTTGCCCAAACCGGTCTCGAACTCCTGACCTCCAGTGGTCTGCCACCTCGGCCTCCCAAAGTCCTGGAATTACAGGCATAAGCCACAGCCCCTGCTGGCTAATCCCTCTTTAACACCTCTGTGATTTCGGTAGGAAGCCATTTATTGTTCAGTAGAAAAAGCCCTTTATCAGGGTCTGAGTCTGTCAGGAAGAGCTTCCAGACTCTTGAAAATTGTCTTTGAGAAGCTTCTTGTCCCACTCTGCCTGCATGAACCATGTTGTTTATTACTAGAAATGGTCTGCCACCAAGAATAAGTTGATGTGTCTTCATGCCAGTGTTCATGGGTGGGAAGTGATGTTTGTTCCTCCTGTCTCTTACCTCCAAGGACTCTCTCTCCACCTCGTCTGCATCTTCCCTGCTAGCCTTTTGGGAAGAAGTAAGTGGCTGCAGCGCTGGCTTCCCATGGCTTTCACCCTTTAGTGCACAACCTCCTCAATGCTCCTGTCCCTTAATCCGAACCTCTGATTCATTAACCGACTAAATGAAACGAGTGGGGCTTTTCCATGGCTACAATTAAATTACTTCATATTATTTTTCTCCTCATTTATCTAAAGATGGAACTGTAACTCACTTAACATACCTTATTTATGAGGCAGATTTGTTTACATTTTTTAGCTTTGATAATGAGCCAGTTGAGCTAGCCTTTCCCTTGTGAATTTGCAGTACCCAGTTGTGTGTGTGTTCTGTGTGTGTGCTACCGTCCCATCTGAATTTGGCTGCTTCCTCCGTGGCCTAATTAATTGCAACTGTTGGAAAATGTTCATCTGATTTGGTTCATTGGGATTCTGATGTGGAACAGAAAATACAGCTGTAAACTGCCCTTTTAGGTACCTACCCAGCCATGTCTGTGTCCTAGGACACTGTCTGTTGGCGCTGACACTTACTGCGGAGCATACCTACATGTGCGTCTGTGTAAACAGCACTGGCCTTTGATGAAAAACTGTTAGTTTCAGGAATACTCGTTAAAATAGAATTGTTTTTAAGTGGTTTTAGATTGTAGCTTTAGCTTCAAATAAATCACTGTGAAATTAGAACTCTTAATTTGTTTTAAAAAAAAATTGCTTCCCTGTGTCATAACATTTTCAGGGAAATTGTTACTTCTGCTTATGGGCCCACTGGCCTCTGTTGATACTAGAATTTCTTCTTGATCCTTGAAATGAGATTAAGAAGCATTATTTAGCTAATTGATCCTTTTTTTTTTTTTTTTTTTTTTTTGGAGACAGAGTCTCGCTCAGGCTGTAGTGCAATGGCATGATCTTGGCTCACTGCAACCTCCGCCTCCTGGGTTCAAGCGATTCTCCTGACTCGGCCTCCAGGATAGCTGGGATTATGGGTGTGTACTAGCATGCCCAGCTAATTTTTATATTTTTAGTAGAGATGGGGTTTCACCATGTTGGCCAGGCTAGTCTCAAACTACTGACCTCTGGTGATCCGCCCGCCTCAGCCCCCCAAAGTGCCGGGATTACTGGTGTGGCCACCATGCCCGTCCTGGCTAATTGATCTTAAGATGGCTAGGTTTAGATGACGTTACTTATGAATAAAGGTCAGGAAGGATCTGCGTTTCCAGGTCTTGCCCTTTCAGTGGCCCGAGCAAGGAGGCTGCGAGAGGGGTATGCTCAGGACTGTGCATTAGAGGCCTCTCCAAGCAAATTCTCACCTCAGGGGGTGACTGACTTGTCAGACTCTACCTGCCCACGTGGTCGTCATCACTCCACAGAGGATGCCAAGGCCAGGGATCCTCAGGGCAGGCCGGCCCACTGGGGGTGGAGCGGGGGTCCATGGGGAGACCCAAGGGGTGACAGGATCCAGGAGTAAGAACCACTGGGACCTCTGGGTCAGGCAGAATGCGCTTTGATTTGTAAAGAACTTGTAAGTAGAGTCTGGATCCTGTAGAGTATGTCCTTTCACCCCACTCTCTCTTCCTTGGTTCTCACAGACCAGCTCAGCTAGTGAACAAGAAACACAAGCTCCGAAGCCAGAAGCGTCCCCGTTGATGTCTGCGGCTGCATCAGAGCAGCAGGAGGTGAGCCAGCCTTGCCCTGGTGATGCTCCCACCTGGGGTCTGCCCTCGTGTCCAGGTGAGCAGACGCCGCTCACCTGGTCCCTACATAACAGCTTGCAGCGAGGGCTTCTGCCCAGGTGCTCAAGCCCACCTTTCATTTTGAGAATTCACTGTCATCCTTCCCCTAGACGAGGAAGGCTTTGGCATCAGATGTTTCAATGTTGTGGCAAAATAAAAATGCAGAGCTATTCACTGGTAACACATTCTTGTGAGAAGTGCACCCTGTGGGGCAGGTGTCTCAGCCGAGCTGAGCTGGGCTGACACTCACCTGTCCTGCTTGTCTCCCAGGACATGGCTCGGCCCCCGCAGAGGCCATCCGCTGTGCCGTTGCCCACCACGCAGGCCCTGGCTCTGGCTGGACCGAAGGTAGGGGCCTTGCTTTCACCCAGGGCGCCTTCTTAGTTACTTTGTTCTCAGTTATTTAGAAAATACCTTTTGTGTCAGTTAAACGGACTTAGTCATTTTTGCCTACACACAGTAATGACCCTCATGTCTTATAAGAAATTTGTTGAGAATGCTGTGTAATTCAGGAAGCCATCAGGAGCCTGTGTTTTCTTCACGATACCAATGCTACACAAATGCGTTCTAATTGGAAATGTTCAGCATTCAGTCTCCCCACTCTCCTCCTTTCTTTCCCCAAGCCATATTCTCTCCACTCATAGGGAGCTTACTCCTCCACGTTGATTTTCATTTGTCTGTCTGTGCTTAGGGAACCTTACAGAACCATGTGGCTGGTGGGTGGGAATGACTTGTGGCATAAAGGGCCCTGCAGTGCATGTGCAGTTCTGAGCCTCATTCTTTGCACAGGCACATCCTGGATAGCTGGCACAGCAGCCCCACAGGGCCCTGCTCCCCTGTCCTGAACCCACAGGGTCCGTGCTCCCCTGTCCTGAACCCACAGGGCCCTGCTCCCCTGTGCTGGTCCCACAGGGTCCCTGTTCTCTTGTCCTGGTCCCACAGGGCCCTGCTCCCCTGTCCTGGTCCCACGGACTTATTTTTTGCATCCCCTTGTCCTGACCTCGGCTTCTTTTGTAGCATCCCCTTTTCTTCTGTATAAACATCAGTACAGATCAGAAAGTCTCCAAAGTGACAGGCCCCTGAGTTCCAAGCATTGCGAGTACAAAGCCCCCTGGCGTAAGGTGTTTTTGTTGTGGTTAATGTAGACAACGGCCTCTGCTTGTGCTTCCCGCCACAGGCAGCGAAGCCAGCTGGAGATAAGAAGCCAGGCTTCATGAGGCTAATTAAGGGTTTGGCTTTTGGACTGAGACTCTTGCAGAGTCAGGGCCAAGTCGAGAGGTCGCCTGTTTGGTCACCATATTTGACAGCAATAGCTCTGCAGAATGCTCGTGTGTCATGCGTACTCCTGATGGCCTGGCCGCCGCCCACCGGCCTCCCTGCCCACCTCAGCCAGCCTCTTTTCCTGCGGCTCTCTGGAGTTTGTGTTGGTCACTCCCCTACTTCTTGCAAATGGTTTCCCCCATATCTGTGTCCTGCTGAGGATCCTGTTGGCCTCTGCTGCGCCCGAGCTTTGTCAACAGGCAGTCCCGCATGGCCCGCACCACACTCCTTGGGTCTGCTTCTGTTCCTGCCGGGATCACGATGTGTCCACTCCTTATGAGGGACCATGAGCATCTCTAGGCGTTTGCCGTTGTGAACTGTTCTCCTGTAGGTGATTTTTGCGTGTTCTTGGACACACAAAGGCCTGTGTGCAGCCCAACCCAATTGTGGCCCCACACCAGCCCCCAAGAGCCAGTGTGGGCTGGTCTCCAGGAGGCCAGGAACGTGAGCCAGAAGGAGTTGGCCCTGCTGCCACAGTGCCCTGGCCCCTGGGCCTGGGTTTTGGGTATAGCTCTCCCGCTGAAGGGAGCATTTGTTGGTTTGTCTCTGGCTTACGCTCGTAGGTGCTTTTCACCACTATCTCATAAGCCCTGTTAGGGAACACGCAGACCAAGAACTTGTACATTTTCACCTTTTCAAGGTGAGGCCCACGTTGCGTATATGCTGATGACAGGCAGGTTGATCTGCCTCCCTTCTGAAGAGTCCATGGTTCACCTCAGTGTTCTTGATTTTCTCCCTCCAGCCAAAAGCTCACCAGTTCAGCATCAAGTCCTTCTCCAGCCCTACTCAGTGCAGCCACTGCACCTCCCTGATGGTTGGGCTGATCCGGCAGGGCTACGCCTGCGAGGGTGAGTGTCATTGCAGTTCCAGGGGTCAGCGTGCACAGCCCAGGGCACCAGCCAGCTCCAGGGCAGCCCTTAGGCAAGCAAACCAAACCGAAGTCAAGTTTAATTGGCTATTTGAGGGCAGGCTTGTTTCTTGGGTGGGGGGACAGGGTCTCACTCTGTTGCTCAGGCTGGAGTGCAGTGGTGCAATCATGGGTCACCGCAAGCTTGACCTCGCCAGCTCAAGCGATACCCTTATCTCAGCCTCCCAAGTAGTTAGGACCCCAGGCACACACCACCACCGTGCCTGGCTATTTTTAATTTTTTTGTAGAGATGGGGTCTCACTTTGTTGCCCAGGCTGGTCTCTAACTCTGGGACTCAAGTGATCCTCCTGCCTCAGCCTCCCAAAGTGCTGGGATTGCAGGCGTGAGCCACTGCACTCAGCCTGCTAGATTTATTTTACAAATGCTCAGTAAAGGTCTGTGGAACTGTGGCTACCTGCTGTGTTGGGGGTTCCAGTGCACTGTGCACTGCTGTGGTGACCAGAGTCATCTATTGAGAGTTACTACAAAATGTATTGTCTGCAGCTATTCTAAAAAATCAGAGAGAAAGAGTGATTGTTTAAAACCTTCCGCTATCATATTATCTAGAGACAACCACGATTATTTGTCTCTGCTTCTAGTCATCGTTAATATTTTTTTTTCATTTTTGAGACAGAGTTTGACTCTTGTCACCCAGGCTGGATTGCAGTGGCTCAGTTTCTTTTCAGCCTGTTGCACCCTTTGCCTCCCAGATTCAAGCAGTTCTCCTGCCTCAGCCCCCCAACTAGCTGAGTACAGGCGCACGACACCATGCCCGGCTAATTTTTGTTTTTAATAGAGACAGGGTTTTGCCATGTTGGCCTGGTGGGTCTTGAACTCCTGACCTCAGGTGATCCACCCACCTCATCCTCCCAAAGTGCTGGGCTTACAGATGTGAGCCACTGCACCCAGCCCATCGTTAGCATTTATAAGGCTCTATTTTGTGCTCTTGCCCTGTGCTGGGATTTGATGTGCTCTCACCCCCTCAGTGATTGCCCCATTTCATAGACGAGCAATCACCCCCGGCCACCCAGTGCTGCAGGAGGGTCCTGGAGTCCAGACCTGCACTGGCTCTGAACACTGCTGTCTTCCTGACTGTGGGTCTGTGAGCAGTGCTATCCTGCAAGAACTGCTTTGGTATTTCCCTTCATTCTACATTATAGCAGAAGCATTGGGTTTTGTTATTTCAATTCACGCATGTTTTGATTGGCCGCCAAGACCCCCTGTCCCCGTGACCATTGGCCTGTAGTTGCCGTGCAGAAACTCAGCTGTGTGGGATGCGGCCAGGCTGGCAGGAAGGCAGGCCTCTGCACTAAGGCCTCCTGTCAGCAGCCCCTTTTCCTGTAGGATCCCGTGTGCGCAGGCTGAAGATGTACTCAGTACCAGAATCCCTGAGCTTTTGTGTGGACTGTGCCCTGCAACTGTTTTTACCTTCTTGGGTGTCTGGACTTGATGTGAGACTTGGTCATTATTTTTTATTTGTTTGTTTTGTTTTATTTTGAGATGCAGTTTTGCTCTGTCACCCAGGCTGGAGTGCAATGGTGCGATCTTGGCTCACTGCAACCTCCACCCCCTGGGTTCAAGTGATTTTCCTGCCTCAGCCTCCCGAGTAGCTGGGATTACAGGCGCACATCACCACGCCTGGCTAATTTTTATATTTTTAATAGAGACAGGATTTCACCATGTTGGCCAGGCTGGTCTCAAACTCCTGACCTCAAGTGACCCGCCCACCTCCGCCTCCCAAAGTGCTGGGATTCCAGGCGAGACCTGGTAATTATTAAATTGCCTCCTTAAGGCATAGGTTCTGCAGTGACTTCTCTGTAGGAAGCAAGCTTTGAAAGCAGTGTTCTTTCTCTTCCAGTATGTTCCTTCGCTTGCCATGTGTCCTGCAAAGACAGTGTCCCCCAGGTGTGCCCAATACCCCCCGAGCAGTCCAAGAGGCCTCTGGGAGTGGATGTGCAGCGAGGCATAGGAACAGCCTACAAAGGCCACGTCAAGGTAGGCAGCTTCACCTCCACCCCTCAGCCGTTGGTGCCTGTGGTGTGCAGTGACCAATAGCCATGCCCAGCCGCTCTCAAAAGCAGCCCCTCATGGTGGCAGGTGGCCTTGGTGCCAGTCCTAGGAGGCCTCCTTTCCTGGGCACTGAGGCCATCAGGCTGGCACAACTGCTGCTCTGAATGGCCTGGGCATCCTGTGGCCTCCACGCAGAAGTTCACTCAGAGTCCGTCCTGGGCTGAGTGTCCGGCCAGCAGGCAGAAGCTCAGTGGGGTCTGAAAGCCACGGTGCCAGGCTTACCTCTACGTGCCTGTCCAGCTGCATGTACCACAGCACCCTGCATGGGGGTGATGCGATGTGGCCTGAGCTGCCAGCTTTCCCTGGCACTGCTGCCATGTGTGGACCCCTCCCCAGCACCGCCCTGAGCCTTCCTGGGCAGACACCCCTCCGCCCAGACCGCTCTGCCTCCAGCCTGGGCAGGGTACAGGGAGCGCTGTCCCTGGCAGCTGGAAGGAGATGGTGAGTGAATGTAAAGGAGCCTGGCCGCCTGCCTGGCCTGGTGGAACGTGGCCACTGTTTGTTTTTATTAATAGGTCCCAAAGCCCACCGGGGTGAAGAAGGGATGGCAGCGCGCATATGCAGTTGTCTGTGACTGCAAGCTCTTCCTTTATGACCTGCCTGAAGGAAAGTCCACCCAGCCTGGGGTCATTGCGAGTCAGGTCTTAGATCTCAGGTCTGTTTGGGTAGCACCGCCCTTGCTCCGTCAATCTTCCTTCCTGTCTTTCGCCAAAAGGACAGTGGGTTGCTTAGTAATCTTTGACCTCATTGATACTTCACCCACCTCGTTATCGGAGAGTTGCAAAAATGGGTGACAGTCACGACGTAAAGCGCAGCCCTGCATCTGAGCAGCCATGCATGTGGACATGTGCACACAGGAACATGCACGCTGTAGGCTCTTCCTGCCTTGCAGATGTTTGCATTGAAACCTTTGCCAAAGAGGCATGTATTTAACATAAGAAAACCACATGACCAAGAATGGTCAGCAGATCCCAGAGAGGAGCCATGCGGCCTGTGGCCATCTCTGCGTTTTAGAGACCGTGGCAGGTGCTCTTGGCGTGTGGAAGAAGTCTGGAGCTGTGGGCCATGCGGGTGTGGATGTCCGTAGCCTTCGCTGGTGACCATGTCTCAGTGCCACCCAGGGTCAGCTGCAGGAGTAGGCGGGGCCTCCTTCCACTTTCCTTACAGTTGACGTCTGTGGTCCTTTGTTCTTGTTTGTGAGATGAGGACAGTGGCCACATTACTGGCATGGTTGTTGTGAAGGTAAACGTGTCACTAAGGCCGAGCTCATCCCGGGGCCTGCACAGGAGCCAAGCTCCCGCCTCTGTGTCCTCTCTGGTGGCCGTGCCCTGTCTCCTGTGTGGTGCACAGACTCCATCTGTAGCACTGGTTCTTGGGGCAGGGCTGCTGGGTACCCTGAGGAGAACGAGGGTGTGCCGGTAACACCTGGCAGATACTCCGTCTTCCACGCCCCCTGCCCTCAGGGCACCTACCAGTCCCTGGCTTTGTACAGGTGTGCCTCTGGCCTGCAAACAAAGAGCCACTGGTGGACACAAAGTTGGCATAAGCCCAAGCCACAGGTCCAAATGCAAGGCTCAGCACCCCCAGCGTTGGGACCTTCTTCAGAGCAGCACTTCCACACTGACCCCACGCCCCACTCCCCCACTCACCTCCACACCCCACACCCTCCTCACCTCCACACCCCACACCCCCCTCACCTCCACACCCCACACCCCCCCTCACCTCCACACCCCACACCCCCCTCACCTCCACACCCCACACCCCCCTCACCTCCACACCCCACACCCCCCTCACCTCCACACCCCACACCCCCCTCACCTCCACACATCCCTCACCTCCACACCCCACACCCCCCTCACCTCCACACCCCACACCCACCTCACCTCCACACCCCACACCCCCCTCACCTCCACATCCCACACACCCCTCACCTCCACACCCCACACACCCCTCACCTCCACACCCCTCACCTCCACACACCCCTCACCTCCACACCCCTCACCTCCACACCCCACACCCCCCTCCCCCACTCACCTCCACACCCCACACCCACATCCCCCTCACCTCCACACCCCCCTCACCTCCACACCCCACACGCCCCTCATCTCCACACACCACACCCCCTCCCCCACTTACCTCCACACACCACATCCCCCACACCTCACATCCCACTTTCCCTCTCACCTCCACACCTCACAGCCAACTCCCCCACTCCCCATCTCACCCCCACACCCACCCCTCACCCCACTTGTCCTCTGCACGTGGCTGTAGAGGAGAGGGACTGACGGGCACCAACACAGTGTGGATGAGGCTCCTGGCTTCCCTTCCGGCAGCCTAAGCCCTGAAACACCTGCCAGAGTCTTGAGTCATTTTTTGGCCCTGCCCGTGTTTTTTGCACCTGTGGGAGGCGGGGGACCTGCCCTCTACTGCGGAACATAGGGGTGGAGGGGCAGGGCGTGGGTCTTCAGCCCTGTGTGTGTCTCCCAGCAGGGTCAATGTTTCTTTCTTACCAGAGATGAAGAGTTTTCCGTGAGCTCAGTCCTGGCCTCAGATGTCATTCATGCTACCCGCCGAGACATTCCGTGTATATTCAGGGTACGGATTTTCCATTATTCTTTGTAACAAATCACATGGTTAAAACTGATTATTCCAGGCCTGCCGTCATGCCACGGCAGCCACCAGCGTGCTTCCAGTCTGGCTTCCGGGTCTCAGCCTCCAGCCCGGCCCCAGGTCCCTGTGCGTCCACATCCTGGCAGAGCAGCAGCCTGTGCCCATCTCAGAGCCTCCTGGCTGGCTTCTTCCCAGACCTCACTTCACTGACCCTCCCTTTCCTCCTACATCTGAAACTCCTTCCACCCAGTCCACATCTGGGCATTGCTGGTGGGCGCTGGGGCGGGTTAGGTGCCGCTGCAGCGCCCCCCAGCACCAGTCAGAGCCAGCGTTTTTGTTGGCTGATTGAGTCCCTCACTGAATTAGTGTTAGACATTGTAGCACTAGGATGTTTCTAGAAGACTGTGAATTGGGGAAAGAAACCCTCCAGCCCCCCCATTGGGGATTTTTTTTTTTTTTTATAAACACAGTAATCATTGGTTGACAACAAAACTAAGTCTGTAAGTCAGTTTTTGCTAAATCACATCTTTATTCAGAAACAGCCTCCTGTACACGGTGCAGGAAATTGCCATCGTTGCTGGAGCGGTGGTGACGGTAGTGACTGAAACCGTCAGTGCGTGCTCAGAGGCCATCACGGGGAGGTGGGATTTGGGCCAGTGTTTTTGAGACCCTCTTTTCCTGGACACATTCTCAGAATCTATTTTTATTTATAATGATTATCCAAGAAAGCAAATTTAAAGTAGGCAGCTATTGATAGTGTTGGCAAAAGCAGAATTAACAAAAATGGGACCAGGAAGGGACTTCACGGGGTTGTTTAGAACCCCGCCTCTTCTGCGTGCTGCCTCGGGAGCCCCTGCAAGGTGCCCAGCGAGGTGGGGTCAGGGCTCCACTGGGGAAGTGCGCCGGGACCTGTTGCTCCACGGTGTATGGCCCCAGCAGGGCCATGGCATCTGTGCGGCTTTGGCGTCTGATGGCTCCTCTCTTCTCTTCTGTTTTCTGGCCTGAAGGTGACGGCCTCTCTCTTAGGTGCACCTTCTAAGACCAGCTCGCTGCTCATTCTGACAGAAAATGAGAACGAAAAGAGGAAGTGGGTTGGAATTCTAGAAGGACTCCAGTCCATCCTTCATAAAAACCGGCTGAGGAACCAGGTCGTGCATGTGCCCTTGGAAGCCTATGACAGCTCGCTGCCTCTCATCAAAGCCGTCTTGACAGCTGCCATTGTGGGTACGTCCCAAAGGCTGTGTCCTTTACGTGTCGGAAGCAACAGCACTGCGGTGCCCATCTGAAAGTCAGACGCAGTTCACAGGCGCGTGGTCCATTAGGGTTTGTGGACGGCTTCTCCCTGCATGTTGAGAAGCAGGTGACCTGTGTGGACAGTCGGCCCTGGGTAAGCCTGGGGGTGCCCCAGGAGCCCTGCACACACCCAAATCCTTGCAGACTCACTCCCACTGTTGGCCCTGCAGCGTCCATGTGTACAGAAAGTCACCCTGAAACCGAAGTTTCACATCCCTGGGATGCTGTGTTTTCACCGACATGGTTGAAAATCCCCGTGAATAAGCGGAGTTACGCAGTTCAAACCCATGCTGTTCCTGGTCAGCTGTACTGACTTTCTGTTACCCTCCACAGATGCGGACAGGATTGCAGTCGGCTTAGAAGAAGGGCTGTATATCATCGAGGTCACCCGAGATGGTGAGTGAGCAGGGGATTGCCAGCCTGGGATGTCACAGGCCCAGCCTGACCTTTGCAGACAGCCCGGGGTCAGTGGCTGCTAAGATGAAGGTGCCGTGGAGACCAGCGCCGAGTGCCTGGCGATGTGCTAAATCCGTGTCGCATCCATCGAGTTCAGGAGAGCACTGAGAGGGCATGGGTGGGGGTCAGGGAATGTCCCCGGAAGGCGGAACAGCTGAGATTTCCCAACCTGTGTTGAGGCTTCACTTGAGAAGCTTTAGTTTCTTTGCTTCCAATTTTGACACTTCACTCTCGCCAGCGAGGAAGGGCAAAGGTCTCCCTGCACATGCCTGCTCCACAGCCCCGGGTCTAGGAGCAGAAACTTCAGGAGACTGGAACTGGCCCTGGGCAGTGGGGCAGGGGCCCTGGGAGCATCCCTCAAGGCATCCAGCGGCATTTCACGGGAGCCGTAGTGCTTTCTCGACAGACCCAGTGTCTCAGCATGCGACGGCCATGTAGGGAGAAGGATGGGGCAGCCGCTGGACGAGGCTCTGGCAACTCTTCAGGGAGGTCCTGAGCAAGCAGGTGGCTTAGGTTAACCTGGGGCTGTGTGAGGGCAGTGCCGTCAGAGGACTCGTCTCTGGGTCCCAGCAGGTCGCGGCAGCTCTTTGTTCGTCATGTGCAGCGCGAGGGCTCTCTGGTTTGAGGATAAGATGGAAGGAGGCCCAGATCACCCCTGGGCCTTGCTGCACGAGGACCCAGGTGGAAGCGCTGCCCTGGTACACTGAGGGGTGTGCACAGCAGCAGAGGTGGAGGGGCCTTCTGACCGGCCCCGAGGCTGCCCTCTGAGCACACTGTGCGTGTACAGAGCAGCTTCTCCGGGGCACTCAGGCTGCTGGCTTTGTGGGCAGGGACAGGCTCAGGGCTGGGCTCAGGCTGCGCACATAGGAAGGGAGCCCAGGGGAGGGGCCCAGGGCGTTACAGGCAGGTCTTTAGCCAAGGCCATCAGCCCCTGCGAGCTGCTGGCCATTCTGTTGGCCTCACACTGTCCTCCCCACCACAGTGATTGTGCGTGCAGCTGACTGTAAGAAGGTACACCAGATCGAGCTTGCTCCCAGAGAGAAGATCGTAATCCTCCTGTGTGGCCGGAACCACCACGTGCACCTCTATCCATGGTCGTCCCTCGACGGAGCAGAAGGCAGCTTTGACATCAAGCTTCCGGAAACCAAAGGCTGCCAGCTCATGGCCACGGCGACGCTGAAGAAGAGCTCTGCCACCTGCCTGTTTGTAGCCGTGAAACGGCTGATCCTTTGCTATGAGATCCAGAGAACTAAGCCATTCCACAGAAAGTTCAATGAGATTGTGGCTCCTGGCAGCGTGCAGTGCCTGGCGGTGCTCAGGGACAGGCTCTGTGTGGGCTACCCTTCTGGGTTCTGCCTGCTGAGCATCCAGGGGGACGGGCAGCCTCTAAACCTGGTAAATCCCAATGACCCCTCGCTTGCGTTCCTCTCACAACAGTCTTTTGATGCCCTTTGTGCTGTGGAGCTCGAAAGCGAGGAGTACCTGCTTTGCTTCAGCCACATGGGACTGTACGTGGACCCGCAAGGCCGGAGGGCACGCGCGCAGGAGCTCATGTGGCCTGCGGCTCCTGTCGCCTGTAGTATGTATATGTTTTCTGTTGCATATCCCTGTTGCTGCTTTTCCCACCGACAGTCGGCATGTGTTCGATTTTGCTTTGGTTTGTCTTCTAGTTCCCTGAGTCTCGTAGTCACAAAGCATCAGGAGAGGTACAGCAGCAGGCACGGTGCAGATCTCAACATCTCAGACCAGCGGTGGGCGGGCTCAGCAGCCTCTCTCCCTTGAGCACATGGGGCTGGTTCTTCCAGAGGCCTCAGCACAAGACCCAGTCAGTGGACATAGGCCCCCAGGCAGACGGACTAGGCAGATGGAGGGTGGGGCATGGCATTCATCTTGTTTAAAAGGCCTTCTGCCTGTGTAATCCCAGCACTTCGGGAGGCCGAGGCGGGTGGATCACGAGGGAGATCAGGACCATCCTAGCCAACACAGTAAAACCCTGTCTCTATCAAAAATATAAAAATTAGCTGGGCATGGTGGCACGTGCCTGTAATCCCAGCTACTCAGGAGGCTGAGGCTTGAACCAGGGAGGCGGAGGTTGCAGTGAGCCAAGATGACGCCACTACACTCCAGCCTGGAAATAGAACGAGTCTCCATCTCAAAAAAAAAAAAAAAAATACCTTTCTCATGATAATATATAAACTTTTACACAGTAGTAAAGACAAACTGAAGGGTTTTGGTGGCCAGAAAAAATTCACTTCTGGTGTCTAAGTTATAGTCCCTCTTGGGACAGGTGTTTTCTGAGAGCGGTAGGAGCTGTTTCAAACAGTTGGGTCACTTAATTCGCCTAGTTGACATGACTTTCTATGTGAATGGTGGCACTGGGGAAAGCAGCACCAGTGGGCACTTCCCACCTGGCCCACTGCCTGATTGCTTTTAAAACCTTAAACCGGGCAGGGAGCAGTGGCTCACACCTATAATCCCACCACTGTGGGAGGCTGAGGCAGGAGGCTCACTTGACCTCAGGAGTTCAATACCAGCCTCATCTCTATTAAAAACCAAAAAACTATCCATGATCACACCACTACACGTAACTCTAGCCTGAGGGACAGAATGAGACCCTGTCTCTTAAAAAAAAAAATGGAAAGAAACCTTAAACCTCAGAATCCCTCTGTTTGATCTATCAGAGTAACCTGCACCATCAAATCCACAGATGAAGGGGAGGCAGGGAAGAAAGGGACAAGCCAGGCAGATGGGGTAACAGGGCAGAGGTGGGGGAATTATGTTCTCCCTCACTTACCTGAAGCTAACGCTTTGTCTGCCGCATTGCTGGCCTTGCGAGGCGGCAGCATACCCAGGCATCTTGGCTAGACACCAGGCCTGTGAGGTGCGTGCCAGCCTCCACCCACAGGGGCTTACTGCAGTGTGTCCCAGCTCCATCCCGATGGCCATGCCACAGCAGACGTGTGGGCCGTGGGGCCTGGGGTGAGGTGCAGGAAAGGCCCAGTCCACTGCCTTAGCACCCCTTGTCCTGGACTCTTCCCCCCACACCCTGCCCTCTTTATGGGCAGCCAGCACAGAGTTGAGAAACACAACAGGATTTGCATTTTTGCAAAGTGTAATGCTGAAGAGGACCCAGGTCACTTAATGCAATGTATTTGAGATCCTGGCCACATGTGTCTGGCATAGACACCTGAAGTTCCAGGGTTCTCCACCTTGGGGGGCTGCCTCTCCCACGGGGGCAGTAGATGCAGATGAGTTTCAGAGCTGGCCAAAAGTCATTTCACCACCTATAGGAAGAGGAGCTGCTCATTCTGCACCTGTGCTGAGCACCCTGTGTGGGTGGCCTCCCTGGCCCTTCGGGCAGGTGTCATCTAATCTGTTGCAGCTGAGGGCCACAAGGGCCATGTGTCCTGCATCAGTCATATGTCACATCTGTCAGACCCCAGGTTCTTTATAATACTCTTTAGCTTAGATTTTTTTTAGACTGGAAATCTGTTTATCGCTGAGTCAGCACATTAGACTTCTCTCTGGTTCCTTGCAAGTGAATCTCCACATACTCGACAGGTGAGGCCTTCCCAGAAGCCCCTGTGTGGAGAGCAGTTCCCTGAAGATCAGTTCAGGGTCTGCTTTTGCACGTGGCTCTCAGAGGCCTCACAGGTGCATCTGGAATGCCCCTGAGACATCTGGTGACCAGGCCAACATCTTTTGTCTTTTGCAAACCCTGTTTGATTTTCTTTTTGTATTCAGAAGTTAAGGCCTGATCTAGGTCAGCGCAGTGGCTCACGCCTGTAATCCCAGCACTTCATAAGGCCTATGGGGTGGATCACCAGGTCAGGAGACTGAGACCATCCTGGCCAACATGGTGAAACCCTGTCTCAACTAAAAATGCAAAAAAAAAATTAGTCAGGCGTGGTGGTGCGCACCTGTAATTCCAGCTACACAGGAGGCTGAGGCAGGAGAAACATTTGAACCCGGAAGGCAGAGGTTGCAGTGAGCCAAGATCACACCACTGCACTCCAGCCTGGTGACAGAGCGAGATGACGTCTCAAAAAAAATAAAATGGGCTTGATCTTGTAGCCTCTGGAATCTGTGATAGAAACAGAGCAGTGAGGTATGTCACGATGCAGATTAACCTTTAGGTCTGGAGGTCACTGAGCTGGAGCTCTCTTGCATTTGGGACCTGCCACCTCACAGCTCTGCGTTTCTGCAAAGTGATGGCTAGGAGCCAAGCCACACTGAGGGGCTGTGGGGACAGTGATTGTGCCACCTACACGGAGGGACGGAGCAGTGCACATGCACTGCTTCTCCATCACGTGGCGCAGCTGTGTCATTGCTGTTCTAAATGTGGAGAAAGCCCCTTAAACTCCAAGTGCCCAAAGGCTCTGCAGTCCTTGTTCTCACATCCTTGGTGTCCTGGGTGGTGGTGCTGCTGTAAGCTAACAGATGAGGAGGTGAGGAGCAGAGCTCGGACACCAGAGCTCCCTGCAAGACGCCGTCACCCTCAGACCAGGCTGCAGAGGGGCCTCCCCCGCCCCCACAGCACGGGTGCCTAGGGGTCTGGGGTCATTAGTGTGGAGGGCAGACAGGCAGGGTTGTTGGCCAGAGGTCAGCAGTGGTTTCTTTGTGGTTTTAATGCCTACCTGGAAACCTGACTTGTCCTCTCCTACAGAAGGAATTCACCTCACCGTACTAAACAGCCCCCTGCCTGAGTTTCCAGTGCGGTAAGCCTGAATTAGTAGCTTTCATGATAGTAACATCTCATGAGAGCTAAATGAAAAACCAAACTTTTAAAAGTCACCTTCAACATCTGTACTATAGTCTTCAAAATACTAGTTAGAGACGTGATGATGGAGCATTTAAACTTTCAATTGTGTTTGTTTAAACTTTGAAATGAAGATGAATTCCAGAGTGGGAACGTGAAGTCTCTGGTGATGTGAACCAGCTGAGGGCAGTGCTCCCGCCTCTGCACTTGTTCAAGTGCCAAGGCGTGGCCTCCGGCCCAAGGGCAGGTGAGTTCTGAGCCACTGTGGCTCACCCCGCCCTGCTCCATCTGCGCTAGGTTGCAGCCCCACCCACGTCACGGTGTACAGCGAGTATGGCGTCGACGTCTTCGATGTGCGCACCATGGAGTGGGTGCAGACCATAGGCCTGCGCAGGGTAAGGCGGCCTCGGCGCCCTCCGGTGCGGGTGGGGTTCTCCCGGTGCAGTCTGCTTGGCCCGCACTTACTGTCCCTCCTTGGCTTCCAATCCAGATAAGGCCCCTGAACTCTGAAGGCACCCTCAACCTCCTCAACTGTGAGCCCCCACGCCTGATATACTTCAAGAGCAAGTTCTCGGGTGAGCCTTCCTCTGCGCCGGGAGTGGAGGGAAGGGGGCAGAGGGGGTCGTGTCCCTGGCGCTGCAGCACCATCACCACGCACTCTGCTTCTGCAGGAGCGGTTCTCAACGTGCCAGACACCTGCGACAACAGCAAGAAGCAGATGCTGCGCACCAGGAGCAAAAGGCGGTTCGTCTTCAAGGTCCCAGAGGAGGAGAGACTGCAGCAGCGGCGGTAGGAACGGGCCTCACGGGGCCAGCCAGGCCTCGCTCTGGGGAGGGCCACGAGGATTCTCACATATCCATGAATCTCAAAAGTGTTTCTTTTCCCCAGAGAGATGCTTAGAGACCCAGAATTGAGATCCAAAATGATATCCAACCCAACCAACTTCAACCATGTGGCTCACATGGGCCCGGGCGACGGCATGCAGGTGCTCATGGACCTGCCTCTGGTGCGTGCACGGCCGTGGTGGGGCGGGCCGGCCGGGCAGGGCACCCCATCCTCTCCTCCCCAATAGACAGCTGTGGCGGCTGAGACCGCCCCATAGGCAGGGCCCGCCCGCCAATGCTGGCACTGTCCTCTGACCTGTCACACAAGCTTGTCTCACTGAAGCTGTGTTCACAAGCACTGTCCCTGTCACAGGCCTTGTGCACAGACCCCAGGCTGCTCTGGCAGTGATGCTGCGGGTGTGCTTGTGGAGTCTGTCACCATGTCAGCCTGTCAGGGTTTCCTAAGGCCATTTGCTGTCAGGTGGTGGTTTCTAAGTAGCCCTTCATACCAACAGATAGCATACTTTCTCTTTTTTATTTAAGAAGTATGCTTTTTAGGCTGGGTCTGGTGGCTCAATTCCAGCACTTTGGGAGGCCAAGGCAGGTGGATCACCTGAGGTCAGGAGTTTGAAACCAGCCTGGCCTACATGGTGAAACCCCCTCTCTACTAAATTACAAAAATTAGCTGGGCATGGTGGCGGGCACCTGTAGTCCCAACTACTTGGGAGGACGAGGCAGGAGAAACACGAACCCAGGAGGCAGAGGTTGCAGTGAGCCGAGATCACGCCACTGCGCTCCAAACTAGGGGACAGAGTGAGACTAAGTCTCAAAAAAAAAAATAAATGCCTCTTAGAGGATTTGACCTGGCCTAAGTTGGTGTTGCCAGTTCTTAGTTCCAGACTGCCCTGAGCCCTTGTCCATTCCAGGGAGCCCTCCTGGCCCCCATTTTGCTCATCAAAGTCAGGGGGCCACAGCCACCATAGGTGGCACAAACTTCGCTGCTGACCCTTCTTTATGTCTCCCAAGCATACTCATGTGTTGCTGTCTCTGTCCAGAGTGCCGGGCCCCACTCCCAGGAGGAAAGGCCAGGCCCCACGCCCGCCAGCCTGGCCCGCCAGCCTCCGTCCAGGAACAAGCCCTACATCTCATGGCCCTCGTCAGGTGCGGCGCAAGCGCGGCCCCCACCGCCCTGGGGGAGGTGGGAGGTGGGAATGGGGAGACCCCAGAATTTTGATTCCATTCTTGAATTTTTCCCTAAGAGGAAAGCTGTCCTTGCTCCATAGGTGGATCGGAGCCCGGTGTGGCTGTGCCTCTGAGAAGTATGTCCGATCCAGACCAGGACTTCGACAAAGAGGTGAGACGTTCCCAGGTGCAGTGCCTTGGCAGTGAGCCGCCACTGCAGTAGGAGCAGCCAAAGATCTGGGGGCCTGAGTGGTGTGACAGCCCTTCTGGAGCACCCCACTTAGGCTGTTCTGTGCAGTGTGAGGGCAACAGGGTGGTAGGGAGGCAGGGGTGGCCGTCCCTTCCTCCAGGAGGCCCAAGCAGCCATCTCTTGGTCAGATCCTGGGTCCCCTTTGGGAGCACTGGCTGGGGGCGGGGCTGTTACTGCCCCATGGGCATGCCTCCGCCAGAGGCTGCTCCTTCCTCTGGGACTCCCCTGTGTTGTTTTGTGACACATCAGTGGTTGCTTTGGTCCGGGCTGGCCTTCCACAGTGGTCTCTCTTCTGCTCCTCCCCTGGGATGGCGCTAGGTGTCAGAGTGTGGGGACCACCTCGGGGACAAGCCCTGCTCTGGCTGGCAGCGTTCTTGTGCACAGCTCAGCCGCACTGCTCTGGCCTCAGTTTCCCCTGTGCAGAACGGGGGTGAGAATGCAATTGAGGGAGGCGGGGAGCTTCAGTGCTGTGGGCTGAGCCCCTGGTGCCATCCTTGGAGGGAGGGAGGAAGGCAGGTAGAAGGGCCAGGCCCATCACCCCAGCACACGTCTCAGCCCCAGCACTGAGACGTTTTAACATCAGCTGCCAAACAGAAGTGCAGATGCCTTGCACACATTACTGCCAAGGTCGCTGTCTCTTCCTCTGGATATCCTCTGACTTTCCGTCCTTTGTCCGTCCTGCGCCCCGCCCTTTACTCTGCAGCAGGCCCTCAGCCTGTCTTTGGTGGGCGGTAACATTTTTGCAGCGAGTACTGCTGCTACTTTACAGCTTGCTCCAGAGCTTGTGTCTGTCTGCTGTTTCCTGCTCAGGAGCTTCGATGCATGTCTCAGGCTGTCACACCACACAGAGGACATGGCACCCCTCTCAGGGCACCGTGCCCCGAGGCAGCTAGTGCCTGTTTCATCTGCATGACGTTGTTTGTTCTTTTAAATGAAAGTCACAAAACAACTATTTTTTTTTTAAGTAGTAATATAGAGGCAGGGCCTCATTTTGTTGCCCAGGCTGGTCTCCCAACTCCTGGGCTCAAGCCGTCCTCACACCTCAGCCTCGCAGAGGATTTGGATGCCAGGCATCAGCCAGCACACTGGGCCCAGATGACCGAAGTGAACAACTGAGTGACATTTAGAACATCCACCACCTCTTTCTCATTCAGAAACATCTCCATTACCCCAGGCCGGGCGCAGTGGTTCATGCCTGTAGTACCAGCTGCTAGCAAAGCTGAGGTGGGAGGATCACTTGAGGAGTTCAAGGCCCGTCTGGGCAATGTAGCGAGATCCTGTCTCTAAAACATAATAAAAAAGACATTTTCATCATTTCAAAATAAATTCCTGCCCCTTAAGCATTCTCTCCCCGTTGCTCCCTCCCTTTAGCACCTGGGCAGCCCCCAGTTTTCTGAGATTTCCCCTGATGGACATTTTGTGGAAATGGAGTACCCAGCCTTTCGTATAGAAATTTTTTTTTCCTCCCGCCCCTAGAAATGGTTTTGACCCTTTGTGCCTGGTTTTCACTTGGCAGACTGTTGCTGTGGTTCACCTCTGCTGTAGCATGTGTCAGGGTTTCGTTTTCAATGCTAAATAATATTCTCCTGCATGGATAGAGCCCACCTTGTTTTCCCATTCTTCCCCGATGCCCGTTTGGGCCATAGTGCATGGTGCTAGGAACACGTGTGCACATACTTATTGAGTGCCTGTCTTCACATTGGGGTTTCTGCAGCAGTTGTACCTGTTGCATTTCCGCCAGCAATGTCTGAGGGCTCTCTCTCCACACCCTCACCAGTACTTGTTTTTGTTTTTGTTTTCTTTTTCATAGTGGTCCTAGTGGCTGTGAAGTAGTGTCTGATTGTGGTTTTGATCTGCATTCCCTAGAGACTTGAGTATCTTTTCTTAAGCTTATTGGCCATTTCGTACGTTCTTTAGAGAAATACCTGCTCAAGGCCTTTGCCCATTTTTGAATAGGTGGTTTGTCTTTCTGTGGATGGGTTGGAGCTCCTGTAGTGGTCTGAATAGCAGGCTCTTGCGAGATGTGATTTGCAGATGTCTTCTCTTGTTCTACAGGTTGTCATTTACATTCCTCATAATGCATTTTTTTGTTGGCTTTTTTTTTTTTTTTTTTTTTTTAATTCATAGTCTTGCTCTGTGGCCCAGGATGGAATGCAGTGGTACGATCTCAGCTCACTGCAAGCAATTCTGGTGCCTCAGTCTCCTGAGTAGCTGGGACTATTGGTACTTGCCACCATGCCCAGCTAATTTTTGTATTTTTAGTAGAGGCAGGGTTTCGCCATGTTGGCCAGGCTGGTCTCGAACTCCTGACCTTAAACGATCCTCCCACCTTGGCTTCCTGAAGTGCTGGGGTTACAGGTGTGAGCCACCGCCCCAGCCTGGAACAGCCATCTTAGCAATATACTTACTCCATGAACATGGGATATTTTCCATTTATTTAAGCTGTTTTTTTTTTCAGCAATGTTTTGTAATTTATAGTGTACACATTTTTGACTCCTCTGGTTAAACTATTCCTAGCTATTATTTTGGATGCTATTGTAAATTGAGTTTTTTTTTCAGTTTCCCTTTCACTGTGTTCGTTTCTGATGTATAGAAATAGAACTGATGTGTGTGTGTTGATCCTGTGCCTTATAACTTGCTGAATTTGCTGGTTTTTTGTGGATTCTTTTCTTTAGGATTTTCTATGTGTAGAATCATATTGTCTGCAAACAGAGATGGTTTAACTTTATTTCTAACTTGGAACCCTTTTTCTTTTTCTTCCCTGGTTGCTCTGGCTGGAACCCCTAGTGCCATGTTGAGTGGCAGTGGTGAAAGCAGGCATCCTTGTCTTGTTGCTGATCTTGGGGGAAATTCTGTCTCTCACCACTGGGTATTGTTAGCTGTTTCATCATTTGGGGAGTTCCCTTCTATTCCTCATGCTTTTCTCGGGAAAGAGTGTCATGTTTGTGAATGTGGACTGCTTGGTTGCAGGTGTGCACCACTGCACCCGGCTAATTTTTGTATTTTTAGTAGAGACGAGGTTTCATCATGTTGGCCAGGCTGGTCCTGAACTCCTGACCTCGAGTGCCATCCACCCACCTTGGCCTCCCAAAAAGTGCTGGGGTTACAGGTGGGCGCCACTGTGCCCCGCCTCATCTGGTTTCTTCACTACAGAGTTGCTGTCTTTCGTAATAATTCCTGTGTTATTTTTGAGTGGGGTGAGACATCGATTTGTGACTCTCACCAGCAAGCCGAAGGCCCTCAGGAATCACTGGTGTAGAAGCTTGTGTGGTCTCATGACACCAAAGGGGAAGAGCAGTTGCCACAGCTGTCCCTGGACAGACATTCTCGTCCAGCTGGGCGCTGCCTCCCCAGGCTAGGGCAGCAGGTGCTCACCCTGCCCTCTTCCTGTTCACAGCCGGATTCGGACTCCACCAAACACTCAACTCCATCGAACAGCTCCAACCCCAGCGGTCCACCGAGCCCTAACTCCCCCCACAGGAGCCAGCTCCCCCTGGAAGGCCTGGAGCAGCCGGCCTGTGACGCCTGAAGCCGCCAGCACGCCACAGGGCCCAGGGAGCTGGGGTTGGCCTCCAGCGTCAGTGCCAAGACTGAGCGGGCCCTCCAGTGCTGTCCAAGGAAATGTAGAATCACTTTGTAGATACGGAGATGAAGACAAATCTTTATTATAATATTGATCAGTTTTATGCCGCATTGTTTGTGGCAGTAGACCAGATCCGTTCGTCTGCACAGCTGTGAGGCGACACGTCCCGTCTGCACATGAAGGACCCCACACAGTCCCTCTCCCACCCCTGACAGCCCGAGAAGGCGTGTGGGGCCCTGCTAACGCCACTTCCTCAGCAGAAACCCGTCGTAGTACAGCTGCTTTGGAAGCAGACAGCTGGGGACACAGCCTCAGTACCCAGTCTTTCCCTAGTTCCTGAAACCCTAGGACCTTAGCAGAATAGTAAGAGGTCGTCTAGCATTCCCAGTGTCACTAGAATTTTGAAGACAGAGGAAAGTGGAGGTTAGTTTGTGGCCTTTTTATTCATTTAGCCATTGCATAGTCAGCTGCAGAAGTGCTGCTGACCACCTGGTCATGGACAGAGGCCCGGGACCAGTGACACCCTGCGTCCTGTGTGCGTCAAGTTCATTCTGGGTCACAGCCATGAAGTGTCACCAGTATCTACTACTGTGAAGTCTGCTATGCTCTGCTTTCCAGTCGCTTCAAAGGCTTCTGCCTCCTGCCATAAAACCAGCAAGTGTCGTGGTGCAGGCAGGCCCTGTGGCCTGCTGGGCTGAGAGGAGGCCAGAGCCCCAGGGAGCCACGCTGCAGCCACTGGGACACCCCACCCCACCCACCCCCCGCCCCCGCATGGAGCCCTGGTGATTAGTAGCCCTTATGATCACGTAGACCCACCCAACACACTCGTGCACACTGGCCCTGGCCCACGGCACAGCGATGCCCTTCGCGCGTGTTTCACCTCACCCTTCTTTGTGTCAGATGTTGAGTGCCCAGCTCTGTGGCCCTGTGTCATCAGAGGCTTGTGGTTAACTGTTGCGGCAGACACAGCTTCTCCGCAGCTTGGGCCGGGCCTCCCCTGTCCTCCCACTGGTCGGCTGCTTGGCAAGGCTGTTCAGGATGTGCCCTTCCCCAAGTTGGCACTGACTGGCCCAGCTCCGCCAGCCCTGCCCACCCCACTGCCCTCCTGGGCCTTCTGCTGGACGGGCACCTGCAGGGGGGTTCTGGTTTTTACTTTTTTAATGTAAGTCTGAGTCTTTGTAATTATTGAATCGTGAGAACATTTTTGAACAATTTACCTGTCAATAAAACAGAAGACGGCAGTTTTAAAGTTCCCAGCAGTCCGTCTGGATGTGATAACGTGTCACCTGTGTCTGGTCCCCAGAAGTGGCTGAGCTCCAAAAGGCAGTGAAGGAGACACCTTGCCAGTGGACACTTTCCTGGGTAACTTGAAGGTCACGGAATGCTGCTGCTGGAGTGTTGAACCTGAGCAGGGGGCATCCTTGGGGCAGGACTGAAGGGTGGAAGGAGGGCAGTGTGCCTGTGAGCCCGAGCCAGGCAGGGCCCCAGGAGGCTGTCCACAACCATACATGGTAAACCCACAGCAGCCGCAAGAGACAGGATAGGGCAGGCCAGAGACCCCGGGAAGAGGCAGCAGCTCTCGGAGAGGCCTGGGCCAGGGTGAGTATTCCTGGTTGAGGGGATGCTCAAGGTTACTTTCCCAAGTTGTTACATGAAGAGTTGCCTTCTATATGCCACTGACCAGCACCGAACGGGAGCACCCAAGACCCGGCAGCTCTGGGCCAGGCACCACGGCCTAGACAGCTGCTACAAGCACTTTTCCTGGGAAGCCCAGAGCATCTCCTGACAGCCGACACCCCGGGTGGGTCCCCCAGAGCATCTCCTCCTACAGCCCACACCAGGGTCGGGTCCCCCAGAGAATCTCCTCTCACAGCCCACACCAGGGGCGGGTGCCCCAGAGCGTCTCCTCACAGCCCACACCAGGGGCGGGTCCCCCAGAGAATCTCCTCTCACAGCCCACACCAGGGGCGGGTACCCCAGAGCGTCTCCTCACAGCCCACACCAGGGGCGGGTCCCCCAGAGAATCTCCTCACAGCCCACACCAGGAGCAGGTCCCCCAGAGGATGTCCTCTCACAGCCAACATGTGGGGCGGGTCCCCCAGAGCGTCTCCTCACAGCCCACACCAGGGTCGGGTCCCCCAGAGAATCTCCTCTCACAGCCCACACCAGGGGCGGGTCCCCCAGAGAATCTCCTCACAGCCCACACCAGGAGCAGGTCCCCCAGAGCATCTCCTCACAGCCCACACCAGGAGCAGGTCCCCCAGAGGATGTCCTCTCACAGCCAACACGTGGGGCGGGTCCCCCAGAGCGTCTCCTCACAGCCCACATAAAGGGCGGGTCCCCCAGAGCATCTCCTCACAGCCCACATAAAGGGCGGGTCCCCCAGAGCATCTCCTCACAGCCCACACCAGGGGCGAGTCCCGCAGAGAATCTCCTTCCACAGCCACGCCAGGGGTGGGTACCCCAGAAAATCTCCTCCCACACCAGGGGCGGGTCCCCAGAGCATCTCCTCACAGCCCACACCAGGTGTGGGTCCCCCAGAGAATGTCCTCTCACAGCCCACACGAGGGGAGAGTCCCCCAGAGAATCTCCTTCCACACCAGGGGCGAGTCCCCTAGAGAATCTCCTTCCACACCAGGGGTGGGTCCCCAGAGCATCTCCTCCCACACCAGGGGCGGGTCCCCCAGAGAATATCCTCCCACACCAGGGGCGGGTCCCCCAGAGAATATCCTCCCACACCAGGGGCGGGTCCCCAGAGCATCTCCTCACAGCCCACACCAAGGGCGGGTCCCCCAGAGAATCTCCTCCCACACCAGGGGCGGGTCCCCAGAGCATCTCCTCACAGCCCACACTAGGGGCGGGTCCCCGAAAGAATCTCCTCCCACACCAGGGGCGGGTCCCCAGAGCGGCTCCTCACAGCCCACACCAGGGGCGGGTCCCCCAGAGAATCTCCTTCCACACCAGGGGCGGGTCCCCCAGAGAATCTCCTCCCACACCAGGGGCGGGTCCCCAGAGCATCTCCTCACAGCCCACACCAAGGGCGGGTCCCCCAGAGAATCTCCTCCCACACCAGGGGCGGGTCCCCAGAGCATATCCTCACAGCCCACACCAGGGGCGGGTCCATATCC
>NW_022436960.1:548865-550713 GCF_009761245.1 Sapajus apella
AGAGAATCTCCTTCCACACCAGGGGCGGGTCCCCAGAGCATCTCCTCCCAGCCCACACCAGGGGCGGGTCCCCCAGAGAATCTCCTCCCACACCAGGGGCGGGTCCCCAGAGCATCTCCTCACAGCCCACACCAGGGGCGGGTCCCCCAGAGAATCTCCTTCCACACCAGGGGCGGGTCCCCAGAGCATCTCCTCACAGCCCACACCAGGGGCGGGTCCCCCAGAGCATCTCCTCACAGCCCACACCACGGGTGGGTCCCCCAGAGCATCTCCTCCCACAGCTCACACCAGGAGCGGGTCCCCCAGAGAATCACCTCCCACAGCCCACACCTGGGGCGGGTCCCCCAGAGCATCTCCTCAAAGCCCACACCAGGGGCGGGTCCCCAGAGCATCTCCTCACAGCCCACACCAGGGGCGGGTCCCCCACAGAATATTCTTACACACCAGGGGCGGGTCCCCAGAGCATCTCCTCACAGCCCACACCAGGAGTGGGTCCCCAGAGCATCTCCTCACAGCCCACACCAGGGGCGGGTCCCCCAGAGAATCTCCTCCCACACCAGGGTCGGGTCCCCCAGAGAATCACCTCCCACAGCCCACACCTGGAGCGGGTCCCCCAGAGCATCTCCTCACAGCCCACACCAGGGGCGGGTCCCCAGATCATCTCCTCACAGCCCACACCAGGGGCGCGTCCCCCAGAGAATCTCCTCACAGCCCACACCAGGAGTGGGTCCCCAGAGCATCTCCTCACAGCCCACACCAGGGGCGGGTACCCCAGAGAATCTCCTCCCACACCAGGGGCGGGTCCCCCAGAGCATCTCCTCACAGCCCACACCAGGAGTGGGTCCCCAGAGCATCTCCTCACAGCCCACACCAGGGGCGAGTCCCCCAGAGAATCTCCTCCCACACCAGGGGCGGGTCCGCCAGAGAATCTCCTCCCACACCAGGGGCGGGTCCCCCAGAGAATCTCCTTCCACACCAGGGGCGGGTCCCCCAGAGCATCTCCTCACAGCCCACACCAGGGGCGCGTCCCCCACAGAATCTCCTCCCACAGCCCACACCAGGGGCGGGTCCCCCAGAGAATCACCTCCCACAGCCCACACCAGGGGCGGGTCCCCCAGAGCATCTCCTCACAGTCCACACCAGGGGTGGGTCCCCCAGAGCATCTCCTCACAGTCCACACCATGGGCGGGTCCCCCAGAGCATCTCCTCACAGTCCACACCAGGGGCGGGCCCCCCAGAGCATCTCCTCACAGCCCACACCAGGGGCGTGTCCCACAGAGAATGTTCTTCCACACCAGGGGCGGGTCCCCAGAGCATCTCCTCACAGCCCACACCAGGGATGGGTCCCCCAGAGCATCTTCTCCCACAGCCCACACCAGGGTCGGGTCCCCCACAGCATCTCCTCACACAGCCCACACCAGGGACGGAGCCCCCAGAGCATCTCCTTCCATACCAGGGGTGGATCCCCCAGAGAATCTCCTTCCACACCAGGGGCGGGTCCCCCAGAGAATGTCCTTCCACACGAGGAGAGGGTCCCCCAGAGCATCTCCTCCCACAGCTTACACCAGGGGCGGGTCCCCCAGAGAATCTCCTCCCACACGAGGAGAGGGTCCCCCAGAGAATTTCCTCCCACAGCCCACACCAGGGGTGGGTCCCCCAGAGAATATTCTTACACACCAGGGGCGGGTCCCCAGAGCATCTCCTCATAGCCCACACTAGGGGTGGGTCCCGAGAGCATCTCCTCACAACCCACACCACGGGCGGGTCCCCCACAGAATATTCTCCCACACCAGGGGCGGGTCCCCAGAGCGTCTCCTCACAGCCCACACCAGGGGCGGGTCCCCCAGA
>NW_022436960.1:551113-582310 GCF_009761245.1 Sapajus apella
GCGGGTCCCCCAGAGAATCTCCTCACAGTCCACACCAGGGGCGGGTCCCCCAGAGCATCTTCTCACAGCCCACACCTGGGGCGTGTCCCACAGAGAATGTTCTTCCACACCAGGGGCGGGTCCCGAGAGCATCTCCTCACAGCCCACACCAGGGGCTGGTCCCCCAGAGCATCTCCTCACAGCCCACACCAGGGGCGGGTCCCACAGAGCATCTCCTCCCACAGCCCACACCAGGGGCTGGTCCCCCAGAGCATCTTCTCCCACAGCTCACACCACAGGGGGGTCCCCCAGAGCATCTCCTCCCACAGCTCACACCACAGGGGGGTCCCCCAGAGCATCTCCTCCCACACCCCACACCAGGGGCGGGTCTCTGGTGGCACAGTCTCGTCTATGAGTGAGCTGAGCAGCGGGCAGCAGGTTTTGCCAGGTCAGCTCAGGTTTGCTCCCCAATTTGCACTTGCCACTCAAAATGTGCCTGTAATGTGCTTGTGGGGGTATCAGCCACTTTTTAAACTCAAATGGTAGCCGTTCGAGCACAGGCGTCAACTGTGGCGGTCACTTGACAGGACAGTGCACAGCACCAAAAGTGACACATTTGAACCACAACACAGACACACCCTGAAGCACAGCATCCTGATCTGGGTTACAGGACATGTCCTGGTGTGGTGACTGAGCTGGGCCCCTGGGCAGAAGATTCCAAGTGGGGACTGGGCCATGACTGCGGGTGCTGGTGACATCTTCAGCCTAGATGCTGGTTTCACAGAAGTGGTCGCCGTGCCACAGTTTAGGTTGCACACACAGGATCGGGCCCTTTTCTGAGTGCAGGGGTGCATGCTTGCTTGTCTGTGAGTGTAGGGGTGCACACTTGTCTGAGTGCAGGGGTGCACATTTGTGAGTGCAGGGCTGCACGCTTGTCTGAGTACAGGGGTGCACGCTTGTGAGTGCAGGGGTGCACGCTTGCTCGTCTGAGTGTAGGGGTGCACGCTTGCTTGTCTGAGTGTAGGGGTGCACACTTGTGAGTGCAGGGGTGCACGCTTGAGTGCAGGGGTGCGCGCTTGTCTGAGTGCAGGGGTGCAAGCTTGTGAGTGCAGCGTTGCACGCTTGTCTGTGAGTGCAGGGGTGCACACTTGTCTGTGAGTGCAGGAGTGCACGCTTGCTTGTCTGAGTGCAGGGGTGCACGCTTGTCTGAGTGCAGGGGTGCACGCTTGTCTGTGAGTGCAGGGGTGCACGCTTGTCTGAGTGCAGGGGTGCACACTTGTCTGAGTGCAGTGGTGCACGCTTGGTGTGATTGCAGGGGTGCACCCTTGTGAGTGCAGGGGTACACGTTTGTGTGAGTGGAGAGGTGCACGCTTGTGATTGCAGGGGTGCACACTTGTCTGTGATTGCAGGGGTGCACCCTTGTCTGAGTGCAGGGGTGCACGTTTGTGTGAGTGCAGGGCTGCACACTTGCACACACGTGATACCGTGATCTGCCTTCGCAGTGACGCAGGGAAGGGCCAGCTGGGTCCTCACCCCTGCTGCTCAGTGTTGGCACCGACCCCACCAGGTCAGAGCCACCCTGAAAGGGAGA
Organism: Sapajus apella; assembly: GCF_009761245.1. NCBI lineage: Eukaryota > Metazoa > Chordata > Mammalia > Primates > Cebidae > Sapajus > Sapajus apella. The sequence goes on from NW_022436960.1 coordinate 552,684, forward strand.
GCATGGCCTTGCCTTGCAGGGACTGCCAAAGTCTGGCTGCGAGGTAGCTATGCAGCAGGGCCCCAAGGCCATCTGTGTCCACCTGGGGGCCAGGCCCCTCCCAGTCCCAGCAGGTTGGTGCCAGGAGGGGTGCTTTTCCGCCCCCTTTTCTGCCCCCTTCAGGCACCGCCTTTGGCTCGCCCCGACCCCTTGCCTCTCTCCCAACCCTCTGCCCTCCGGCTTGTCACCACCCACACCGGAAGGGGGGTAAAGCCCCCTTCTTAGTTCTGGGTTCAACTTCACAGACCCCAGCCTCTGGCCGCCCCAGATGGTACAGGAAACACATTTATTGTGCAAGGGCTCCCTGTCCTTGGCCCCTGCGGGGGGTGGGGTAGGGGAGGTCTGGGGGCTGGACAAGGGGTAGCCCCCAGGTCGACCGGGATGGGGGAGGTTCTAGGGCCAAAGCGGGTGGGGAGCCCCCAGGTTGATGGTCACGCAGCCGCTCAGGCCTCAGCCTCAGCCCCGGCGAACAGAGGGTTGACGAAGTAACTGTGGCTGGTGCTGCCTGTGGCCGCCTTCGGAGTCCCGCTGAGCAGCCGCGGCCGGGGCTGCTGCGGGGTGACAGGGTCAAGAGGCGTCGGGCGCCGAGTCCCGGCCCGAGGAGGCCCCGGTCCCCCTTCCCGCCCCCTCACCGGCTCCTTGGAAGCCGCCACGTCGAACACTGGGTTGTGGAAGCCCAGGGGCGCCCCGGCCGGGACCTCCTCCTCGCGCCTCCTCCACCTGAGGGCGTAGCGGGGACGCTGCGTGAGCCCCTCGGGGCAGCCCCCAGCCCCGCCTCGACCCCGTCCCGCCACGCGCACCTGAGCCTCCCCGCGCGGCGCAGCAGCGGCAGCGCCACCAGCAGCACCAGCAGCGCCAGCAGCAGCGAGGCCGCCACGCCGCCCGCCAGTCCAGCCGCGGAGCCGACACCGACGTGCGCGCCAGACTCCCGCATGGTCGCCGCCAGGACGCCGAGGGCCTCGCCTACGACGGAGGGGCCGGCTCAGTCTCCCCCGCGGCGAGGCGCGGCGGGGAGCTGCGGGACGCGGCGGGCGCGATTACCGTGCTCAGCGACATCTGCCAGGAGGGCCCGGGCCAGCCGCCCCGCGCCGCCCGTCTCGGGCCCCATTTCTGCCAACACCACTTGGATTTCCGTGTCGGCCTCGCGGAGCCGGGGCGAGCGTGGCACCTTGGACACGGCCACCTGCAGCCCCTGGTACTGAGGCTGGGGAGGGGGACGGGGTTGGCTTGACTCAGCCCCCCGAGCCTATGGGGACGCTGAGGGCAGAGGCGGATGGCGGGCAGGTGGGCGGCCCAGGGGCCCCTGCAGAAGGGGAGTCCTGGCGGAAGCGGTAGGGCTGGGGACGCCCCTCAGCTGCCCGTGCGGCCCCATTACCAGGCCCAAGAAGGTGCTGAGTACCCGTGCCCGGTACCGCTCCAGGTCAAATGAGGGGCCGTGGGTCAGCAACACTACAGCTCCTGCGGCGGGGCGGGAGGGCAGGAGTCAGCGCCGTGGATCCGGACCCGGCAGGAAACTGGCGGGGGTCGAGCCTGGTCCTCCAGGCGGTCCCAGCAAGCAGGGCCCGGGCGGGACGCTCACCGCAGAGGTCGCAGCACTGGCCCTGGGGCCGGAGGGCGCCGTGGCAGGCGGCCTGGGGGCAGCGGCCGCCCAGGGGCTGGAGCAGGGCGGCGCAGATCCTCGGCTGCGCCTGGGGCGAGGGGCAGTGGTCAGCGCGGAGGGCCAGGGCGGAGCGCAGCGAGAAGGGCGAGGCGTCCGAGAGGCGAGCTGGCCAGAGACCGTGGGGGGTCCCGGGCACAGTCCCGACCCTCGCGCGGCCCGAGACTCCACTGCGGCCGCGCTCACCTCCGCGTTGCCGCAGACGCAGCCCGACGGGTCGGCGCAGTCCTCCGGGCCCACGCTCAGCACGCCCGGCCCATGGAAGCCCAGGCGGCCCGCGCGGGACGCCAGGAAAGCAGCCAGGTCCTCGTCGCTCGTGAACGTCTGCGGGAAGCCGGGTCCCCACGGGAGCCAGCCCGAGGAGGAGGCAACACCTGAGTGCTCATTTCACCCACGTGTGCAGACCGGGAGGGGCGGGGAGAGGGGACCCGAGCCTCCCACCCGGCCGTACTCACCCGGCCCAGAGCCGAGATGCTGCGGACTCGCACGGGGCCAGCGCCAGGGCCGAGCCCCACGCGGAAGGAGGCACTGGGCGGAAAGACGACGTCGTCGTGGCGGCAGGGCACGCGCTCGGCGTCCACGGAGAAGAGGCCAGGTGCCTCGTCCCCGGGGCGCCACAGGTGCGGGTCATACCAGGAGAAGCGGTCAGGGTCGCGGAAGACCGCAGGGTTGCCTGAGCGGGGCGCACCCCTGAGCTCCACGGAGCAAGCCCCGCGCTGCGCCACGCCCCTGAGCACGCGCTCCCAAGCTCCCCTTCGGGACACTCCCGCCACGCCCCAAGCCCCGCCCCGGACACGCCCCCTCCGGTCCCGCCCCCTGTCGCCCCTCCCAGAGCCCCGCCATTGCCCGAACGCCTCACCGGCTCCACAGCCCCAGTGCGAGCCCGCATCTGAGATGCCGAATCCGGCTCCTGAAGCCAGGACGAGTTCCCCATCCAGCGGCAGGAGCTGCAAGAGGCACGGGCTGAGGCGGCGCCACGCGGGAGACCCGGCCTGTTCCGCGCCCACCCCGCCCCCAGTGCCCTGGGGCGAGAAGCTAGACCGAGTCCGCGGAGGGGACCCAGGGGAGCTCAGGCCCGGGGTCCTCGGCCTGGCTGAGGCTGGCAGAGGAGGAGAGGAGAATCTGGCCTGGGAAAGATGGGGCCGCGTGTGCAAGGCCCCGAGCGGGCACAGCCCAGTGTCCTGTCCCTGAGCTGGAGGTCACACAGGCCAGGGACAGAGCCCGAGCCTGGGATCAGGACGGAGCCGTGGGGAGTCGGGCAGGGATGACTCTTGCCAGGGCCTGTCCCCTCCCCCATCCCCCCGGAGAACGTGCACGGGCCAAGGGCTCCCGGCTTCCAGGAACTGGTTTCAAACCTTGTCCGGCCCCTGGGGAGTCTGAGGCCAAGCTCTGGGTGTGTGATGGAGGCAGGGAGGGAAGAAGGGAGGGAGGGAGGGAGGGGCTGCAACCTGGGTGCAGCAGGAAGCAGGGCGCGTCGCGGGCGGTGGAGCTGCCCCTGCTGTTTCCTAGGCCTGGGCTCGGCGTGTAGCTCCCTCACCACCTAAGTGAGGCCACAGCCCAGGCCCGGGGTGTCAGCAGAAATATGGGGGTCTGACCCCCCGCCCTTCCACTCTTCCTCTCCTCCCAGTGCCAGGACCTCGGCCTCCTGCCTTCTTGCTTCAGGGGCTGAGGGTGAGCGCTGGGCCAGGGCAACCCTTGGTGCCAGGTTATGAGGGGCTCAGCACAGCAGGGCGTGCCCACCCCAACCTCACCCCCCACCCGGGCCAGGGCCCACACTTCGGCTTTTCCAGGAGCCCTGCACCTGATCAAAGCGGTGTTTCGGGCACACCTGAGGGTGTGGCACTGCCAGCAAGCCAACTCCACCCACGGGCGCACAGGCGGAGCTGGGGGTGGGGCACAATGTGTCACAGTACAAGGCACCTCAGGAACAGGGAGGGGTTCCCAGGAGGAAGCATGGCCAAGAACACATTTTTTTAAAGAAGGAAGGGAAAAATACAAACGTGAAAATCAATTGAACAGATGAGCACAGTAGGTAAGGTCAGGAGTTTGAGACCAGCCTGGTGAGGAATATAGTGAGACTCCATCTCTAGAAAAAAATGTAAAAATAAAAAGAATATAATTTTTAAATATAGGGCACCACTCATAATGGAAACCAAACCTAAGGCCGGGCTCACACCTGTAATCCCAGCACTTTGGGAGGCCAAGGTGGGCATATCAATTGAGCCCAGGAGTTTCAGACCAGCCTGACCAACATGATGAGACCCCATCTCTACAAAAAATACAAAAATTAGCCGGGTGTGGTGGCGCAAGCCTGTAGTCCCAGCTACTCAGGAGGCTGAGGTGGGAGGATTGTTTGAACCCAGGGAGGTCAAGGCTGCAGTGAGCCGTGCTGGTGCCTGCGCAACAGAGTGAGACCCTGTCTCAAAAAACCAAAGTTACAAAGTGTTGATGAATTAACCAATACAAGACCTCTACAGGGAACATTTTAAGACTCGAAAGAGAACAGAGATGATCTGAAATACTTGGAGAGGCCGTCCATGCTCTCGAATGGATGGCTTGACAGCATAAGGCAGTTATTTATTGTTTCTCCCAGTCTAAATTCCTATCATCCCAACTACTCGGGAGGCTGAGGCAGGAGAATTGGTTGAACCCGGAAGGTGGAGGTTGCAGTGAGCTCAGATCACACCACTTCACTCCAGCCTGGGCGACAGAGCCAGACTGTGCCAAAAAAAAAGGGATTCCAGGGTTTCTGAGGTGGTGGTGGCAATAGTTGGTACCTGGCAAACCTATCCTACAATTTATCTGCGACAATCAGACCCACAAAGAACCTTGGAGCAGGAGTGAAGGGGCAAGTGGCGCCGACGGATATGAAGCCATCCTGCAGAGCCAATGTGGACAGTGTGAGGTGGGCAGTGCGGCTTGTGGACTTGAAGACAGAGCTGAGACCCACAACACCCAGGCACACGGAAGATTCCGGCAGTGCTGGGACCAAAGGGCAAGGCAGAGTGCTGGGAGCCAGGCTTATTCTTCTTTTTTTTTTTTTTAGACGGAGTTTCACCCATGTTGCCCAGGCTGGAGTGCAATGGCGCGATCTTGGCTCACCGCAACCTCCGCCTCCTGGGTTCAGGCAATTCTCCTGCCTCAGCCTCCTGAGTAGCTGGGATTACAGGCACGCACCACCATGCCCAGCTAATTTATTTTGTATTTTTAGTAGAGCCGGGGTTTCACCATGTTGACCAGGATGGTCTCGATCTCTTGACCTCGTGATCCACCCGCCTCGGCCTCCCGAGGAGCCAGGCTTATTCTAAGGGGAGAGACAGAGCAGGACCGCTTCCTGGAGCATGTGCCGCATGGGTACGTAGCAGATTACCCTCGTGACTGACGCGAGCAGAGAGGATTCTCACACCAAACACCAAAAACACAGTTCTACAGTTAGGGGGCTTGCATTAGGGAGGTTACAGTGAGGGTTTCTGTTCAGCTCAGGACACTGCCACCAAGTCCACAGTGAGCCCAGTCTTGCAGAGCCTCCAGCCACGGCTGGGGAATGAGTGGAAGACAGGAGACCGCCCCCAGCAAGAAAGCAGGCAAAGGGGAGAAATGGAAGGAGGGCAAGGAAAAGGAAAATCGCAGGGAGGGACGCTCCCAACCAGAAAATCATAAAGTAAAGCACTGATGTTCCTGGCCTGTAACTTGGGGACCATCTAGGCAGAGGGACCATGATAGGAGCCAGGGGTGTGGAAGGGAACAGAGCTGGCCCATGTAGGGGATGGGGGTGCTCTGGAGGCTCTGGGTGAATTCTGCCTCTGCAGGCTGGGACCCCTGCCCTTGCGCTGTTCCCACCAGACAATGGATGATCAATGGATGAACGACTGAATGGGTGAATGAATGAATGGAGTGTTGCCTCCTTTCAGAGCCCAAGCGCTTCCAAAGATCATGAAAGTAAGGAGGCCGGCAGGGGAGGGGAGTGGGGGGAATCCAGGCCCTTGGAACCCCCACCCCTCCTGACTCCTCTGCCCGTGGGTCCCCTCACTCCAGCTGCCTGGTTGGCAAGGTTATGCATGGGCTCTGGGGGCGGGGCCGCAAAGTACAGCTGCCTCCCTCTCCCTGCCCTCCTCCCTTTGCCCAGGCGGGAGTGTTGCCATCTTGCAGTGGGTGTGTCAGGACCCCCACCCCTCACACTGCCACCCCCGCCCCCCAACGCTGCCCAGCACCTAGTGGCTTTCAGGTTAAGGTGGCTTTGAAAAACCCGAAGGAATGACCCGAGCGGCCCTGGTGTGAGGCCCAGGGTCCCTGACCCCACATTCCCCCACCCACACATGCAGGGGGCCCCCCAGGCCTGGCCCCCACATCCAGACCCAACACCAGTGACCCTCACTCAGGAGTGACTGAGCTGGCAGGTGTGCAGGTGACAGGCAGAGGTCGCAGCCCTGGAGTGGCTGTGAAGGTGCTGGGAGGAAGCTTTTGCCCAGGGGCTTGGCCTGCGGGCCCCACGGTCACCCCAGAAGCTGGTGCCTGCTGCTGCGACCACACTTCAGCCACCAAGGACACTCCACTGAGAGGGCAGGCTGTATGCCAGTGAAGCTGTATTTACGGTCACTTTGGTGTGAATGTCATAGACTTTTCAAGTGTCACAAAAGATTGTTCTTTTTTCCGAAACGGTTGCAAAGTGTAAAATCCATTCCTTGCTCCAAGGTATAGGGGCTGCATCTGGCCTGTAGCCCCTGAAGCCCACCTTAAACAAGGAAATCCGCCTCTTCCTTTAGGGCATCATCAGAGCCTTTAATATGTGACGAAGCCCCAGGCGAGTGCAGCTAGGCGTTTTCCAAACTTACCTGCTCCCGGAGCCTGCTTTCCTCGCAGTGCCCATCATTCTCTGGGAGTGTTGTGTGAAGCAGTTGGAGAAAAAGCTCCCCTAGGGCAGCAGTCCCCAACCTTTTTGGCACCAGGGGCCAGTTTTGTGGGAGACAGTTCTTCCAAGGACTGTCCATTGGATTCTCATAAGGAGCGCACACCCACTGTGCGCAGGCACAGTGACAATAGGGGACTCTAGAAGGAGAATCTGATCTGATCTGAAGGGAGGCAGAGAGCAGATGGGACACCTCCTGCTGGGCACCGCTTCCAAACCGGCCAGGGACCCGGAGGGTGGGTGGGCAGAGATTGGGGACCCCTGCCCTAGCGTTCTAAAGGTGGAGCTTTAGGCACCAGGACATGGCAAGGCTTTGGGGGAAGGGCATGGAGCGGGCGATTCCCGAGAAGACCACCCATGACTGGGCACCAGAAGGGCCCTGGGGACAGGGGCGCCTCCCACCCCTCCAAGGACACAGCCTGGCTGGGACCATGGGACCAAAGCTCCCCTAGGATCTCCCCCACCCCCCGCCTCCTAGAATATTCTCCAGAGGCCAAAGGCGGAGGCCCGCAGCGCCTCCATGCCTGTGGGGCGGCCCTCGAGGCACAGTTCGGAGACTCGGCGGTTTCGAAGCCCCCGCCCGGTGGCAGCCGCAGCCCCGCCTTACCAAGTCTGAGACGGCGTGACTTTCTCGCACCAGGACTGACAACATCTGCAGGGAGAAGCTGCGTTCAGCCGAGCGAGGAGCGGCCCCACCTGGGCCGAGGATCCAGGCCCAGCACCGACCCCGCCGGGGCTCCCAGGCACCTTGTCCGCCGGGAACTCGACGGCGCCGCCCTCGCACGGGGTCCGGTTCTGGCTCCAGTTGGCTGCGACCTCGAAGTCGGTGTTGGGGACCCAGAGTTTGGAGGCCGCCTGGGTCAGTGCTGGGGAGGAGGCAATTGAGTGCCCGCAGTTCTCGCTGGGACGCCCCCTTCTGAGGGAAAGCCACCCACCCAGAGAGCTGCGGAGGGTCCGCGCGGGCCACCCCGTCCGGACGCATAGGAGCTCCATCCCCCGCGGCCCAGGCCCAGGCCCTGGTCCCTCCCGGCGTCAGGCCAGACTGTGGGCGCCCGGCCCGGGCACTCTCCGAGGGACTTCTATTGTATCTGCAGAGCCCGCTCAGCCTTGCCCTAAGGACGCCTGCCTAGATCGTCTTCCCGTTCTGCCCCCCGTTTGCCTGGCGCTGGAGCAGAGGACAGGGTTGTCCAGGACAGTGACAACCGGGGCAATGAGGAGGATGGGGCAGCGCAGACCTCTTCCTCGGCCTTGGAATCAGGAAGGCTTCCTGGAGGAGTCCTACCTGGGCCGGGAAGAGCTGCGGCAGAAAGCGCCTCCGGGCATGAGAAGTAAGAAAGGGCTGGGGGCCGCAGGACCAGGTGAGGCCGGCCGTGAACAGGGTGGGTGGGGTTGTCCTGAGGGAGCCCCCAGGGGCCCAGGGAAGAGGGACAGGGAATGGACTGAATTTTTTCCGGCGTTGGAAGTGGGCGCCAGGGACACGCGCTTGCCTGGTGTTAAGGGTTGGGGGAGGGCTCAGTGCTCCCTCGGGGACCGGGAAACTGAGGCAGGCTGCCCAGCCCCGCAGACTCCCACACGCTCACTCGCTGCTCTCCGCAGCGTCTGGGGACCGCGTCCATTTCGCAGACGGAAAAGCCGCGAGGGCAGGAGCCTCTGGAGGCCGAGGCTGGTGGAGGCTCCCGGACCCCCTCCTCTCCCACGCCCCCTCCTCTCCCGTACCCCCTCCTCTCCCGGACCCTCCTCTCCCAGACCCCCTCCTCTCCCGCACCGCCGGATGCACTCGCCGCGCGCTCCCGGACGACGCACGCGCCCGATGAGGGAAGCCAGGCCGAGTTTCACGCCCCCCACCCAAGCCCTCCCTGCCCACCCCTCGGAAGATCTTCACCCTCCAGTCCTAGAAGGACCTTGGCCCTTGATCCTGACAGACCCGCTGCCGTCCTGGCCCCCTCGGTGTGACCCCAGCTCACCGCAGAGCTGCAGCCACAGCAGGACCCGGCCCAGGGCGCCCATCTCGCCTCTGCTCCCTGCCCGACCAGGAGACTTTGCCCCACTGGGCCCGCGTGACCAGGCAGGTCGGGTGGGGGCACAGGGGTCCGTTACACATTTACCTCCAGACCCGCCCAGGGCCGACTCTTCAGGCGCCTGGGAGGCACCTTCCCGGCATCTCCTTACTGGCTCCTGCAGGGCCTGAACACCTTAGGTTCCCAGGAAGAAGAGCAAGAAGCGCTTGTGGGGACTGACCTGCCCTGTAAAACAGTGTCTTGCTGGGAGGGGGGCGACCTTTGAATTCACCCCTTTCTCTGTCCTGGGTGCTGCTGGGGCTGAGCCTAGTCTGCTCACCATTGGGACTGGACGCCCACTTCTCCACGCAGTGCCCGCCTCCCATGGATTGTGGGTGGTGGTTGGACCACAGAAGGAAGATACTGGACAGAACGTGCTGTGTGGATGGTACACGAGGGTGGACTGTGGATGCTGATAGAGAATGATGGATGGTGAGTCGGGGACAGCTGATTGACAGTAGCATTGATGGTGGATGGATGGTGCTTGGCATAGGCCATCTGGATACCTGGCGGGTGAATGGTGAATGGTTGACGGTGTGGATGGGTGATGGATGGATGGATGAGGATGGTGAGTGAAAAATGAATGGATGATAATCAGGGAATGGTGCATGGAGAATGACTGGTGCATAAATTGATACATGGCTGCTGGTAGATCATAAAGAGCGGGTGTTGGCCGGGCGCGGTGAGTCACACCTGTAATCCCAGCAGTTTGGGAAGCTGAGGCAGGCGGATCACCTGAGGTCAGGAGTTCAAGACCAGCCTAACCAACATGGAGAAACCGTCTCTACTAAAAATACAAAATTAGCCGGGCGTGGTGGCACATGCCTGTAATCCCAGCTACTCAGGAGGCTGAGGCAGGAGAATCAGTTGAATCTGGAAGGTGGAGAATGTGGTGAGCTGAGATCGTGCCATTGCACTTCAGCCTGGGCAACAAGAGTGAAACTCTGTCTCTAAAAAAAAAAAAAGAGTGAGTGTTAATGGTGGATGTTTGGTGAGTGATGCTGAATAGATGGTGGATGCTGAATAAGTAGATGGTAGATGGATAGATGGTGGATGATGTTTGCATAAATGGTGAATTGTAGATAGATAAATGGTGGATAGTGGACAATGTGTGGTTGGGGGATGGTAAATTGATGGGTAACGGATGGTGAATAGATAAGTGACAAATGGTGGATGACGGTTGGTGGATGATGGTTGGTGGATGATGGATAGTAGACAGTGAACGGTGATGAGTAGCTGGTGAATATTGAATGGATAGTGGTAGATGGTAGATGGTGGACAGTAAGATGAAGAGTTGTTGGTGGATGGTGGGTGGATGGAAGGATGGATGGTGAATGAGTGGATGGTGGATGGTGAATAGGTGGATGTGAATATTGATGGATGGGTGGTGGATGAATGGTGGATGATGGATTGTGGATAAGTGGATGGTGGATAGTGGATGAGGGATGATAGATGAATGGTGGATAGTGATTGAGTGGATGGTGAATGGGTGAATAAATGGACATATGGATGGATAAATAGATGGTGGATAGTGGATGAGCATATACTGGATGTTGGATGGGTGGATGGATGGATGTGTGGATGGATGAATGGTGGATGATGGATGTCAGATTGTGAATAAGTGGAAGGTGGATGGACAGGTGGTGGATGGTAGATAGTGGATGAGGGATGATAGATGAATGGTGGCTGGGGAATGAGTGGGTGGTGAACGGGTGAATGAACATATAGATGGGTGGATGGATGAATGGTGGATGGTGGCTAAGTGAATGATGGGTGGATGGAGGATGGTGGATGTGTGAATGGGTGGATGGATGAATGGATGGTGGATGAGCGAACTGCGGATGATGGATGAGTGGATGGTGGGTGTGTGGATGGATAGATGGATGGTTGATGGGTAGATGGATGAATGGATGGATGGATAGATGGATGGATGATGGGTAGACGGATAGATGGATGGATGGATGATGGGTAGATGGATAGATGGATGCTGGATGAATGGATGGTGGATGAGTGGATAAAGGTTGGATAAATGGGTAGATGGGTGGATAGATGGATGTTGGATGATGGATGGTAGATAGACAGAAGGTAATGGTGTATGGTAAATGGCGGATAGGTGGGTGGTGCCTTATGAATGGTGGATGATGGGTGGTGGATTGAGAGAGGATAGTATTTTGATGATGGTTGATGATCAATAGAGAGATCATGGATGGTAGATGAAAGTAGATAGATGACTGGGCACGGTGGCTCACACCTGTAATCCCAGCACTTTGGGAGGCCAAAGAGAGAGAATCACTTGAAGTCAGGAGTTCAAGACCAGCATGGGCAACATGGTGAAACTGTCTCTACTAAAAATACAAAAATTAGCTGGGTGTAGTGGCACATGCCTTTAATCTCAACTACTCAGGAGGCTGAGGCAGAATTGCTTCAACCTGGGAAGTGGAGGTTGCAATGAGCCGAGATTGTGCCACTGCACCCCAGCCTGGGCGACAGAGCGAAACTCGATTAAAAAAAATAAAAGTAGATCATTGATTGTGGATGGTGGATGGGTAAGTGTATGAATGGTAGATCACAGATGGTGAATGTTATTGGTGGATAGATGGACAGAAAAGTAATTGTGGAAGGATGGTTGATGGATGGTCGAGGGTAGTTGAATAAAGGAGAATGGTGGAAAGGGTGGATGGTGGCAAAATAAGTCATGGTCCTGTAAGTGGATGGTTGATGGGTGAAAGAGAAACTGTAGCTGTTGAGAGGATGTACACGTATGGACAGTTTGATGCAATGGATGGTGGGTGAGAAGCTGGGGATTTTGGATGGTGAATGGATGGAGATGGATGGTAGACAAGACCAAATGGTGGAGTGATGGATTGATGGTGGGTGAATAATGGTGAATGGGCTTGAGATGACATGTGAATGGACAGTAGGCAGCTGAATGAGAGCACAGGAGTTCTTGCATATAAATAACTGGTGGGTGAACAGAGCATGGTGGATGGATTGTGAATGAATATGGGCTAGGTGATGGACGGATGATTGGTAGGGGTTGGAAGGATGGGTCTGCAGTGCATGCTTGGATCTCTGCAGCATGCCAGTTGGAATGGCTGGGTGGTGTGTAACTGGAGGATGGATTTGTGGGTGATGGGAAGCAGAGAGGTAGCTGGATGAACAGCAGATAGATTGTGCATGATGTTTGTGGATGATTTCACAATTGGGTGTTGGGTTTCTGAGAGGGAGGTGAATTGATCATTAGGGAATGACTGGTGGAGAGATGGATGCTGTGCCTTGGGGACTGGGAGACACTGGCTGTGGCTGATGGAAGGGGAGGATGGTGGATGGTACATTGGGTTCCAATGGCAGGATGGTGGATGAGAGAACGGGAGAGCGGAGGTGGGCGTGTAGACAGTGGACTGGGGGTGAAAGGGAAGCTATTCAGTCTCAGAGACTTCTGGGGCCTTCCACCTTCCGGGCCATCCTGCTGCTTCCTGCACCCCTACCTCTCACCCACAGGCCCTGCCAGGAGCACCCTTTGCTTGGCCTGGTATTTGCTTCTTTCTTGAGTGATGTGCAGCAGCCGGGAGGAAGAAACTGTCGCTGGGGGGAGCTCTGCCTCCTTTTGCGTCCCGGGTGGGCACCTCGCCTGGATGTCTCTAATGCCACCAGCGTTGCCCTTTCCCCTGGAGGGATCGCCTCGAGCAAGGCCCCGGTGCTCAGTGGCTCTGTGGTGCCGGCCCAGCCTAGGGCTGGGAGGCTGGTCCTCATGGTCCTGGAGTTTGGCCGGCCCCTTGCTGGACTCACAGCTCCTCAACCAGGAACAAACAGGAGATTTTGGGGTCACATCTGTTTTGCCCCTTGTTTCTCAGTGGGAGGGAGGCAGTTTGACTGATCGAACTGCGTTGGGTTTCAACCCTGAGTGTCTGGCTCTGCCCCCACACCCCTGCCCCTCCATCAATGCAGACAGCCAGGTGAGGCTCAGCAAACTTCACCCCTGTGGCTCAGGGCCACAGCCAAGCCTGAAAGGGCCCAGAGGCTGGGGCTCCTTATCCTGATGCCAGAAGTGGACTGCAGTGAGGGCAGGGCCTCAGGTGAGTCCAGAGGGCTGGATGGCCGGGACTTGGGGCAGCAGTGAAGCCTCTTGGAGCACTGCTGTTGCACCTGGGCAGACCATTCCTAGATTGTGCTGTAGGCAGAGGGGGGTGAGGCCACCTGGCTTCCTGGACAGGGGAAGCTTCCTGAAAGAGGTGGCATTAAAACGAGACAGGAAGGATGAGATCACAGCTGCAGCCAGTGTGGAGGCTGAATTGAAGGTGGCGAAAGTTGAGGGGTGGGGCTGGCTGGGTGGGTACTGGGGTCCATCTCTCCTGCCCTGAGTGGCAGCTGGAGGCGGGTCCAGCGAGCTCACACAAGGCAGCAGACAGGCACCGGGCGCAGGACAGACCAGGGGCGTCAGAACCACTCACATGCAACGCTGAGGAATGGCTGGGACCACACTGCAGGTGCCGTGTGTGCACGGAAGGCCCGTGACCACATGCACAGGTGCCCCAGGCCTCCAGGCACATGCGGGGACACGCGCTTGCAAATGGCTTAGAACCTCAGCATAGAGTCAGAGACAATGCAAAGCTCCAAAGAGTTTCCTCCAGTAACCAGAACCTTTCACCGCCTAACTGCTTCAGGCAAGGCTGCATCCAGGGGCTTGGTGGCTACTTCTAGAGGCTGTCTTAGTCTCTTGGACCCCTGTCTGTCTCTGTTGTGGCTCGAGGCCCTCTGTATGCACAGCCTTCTCCACATGGCAGGGAAGGTGTCCTGGGAGAGTGAGACCCACTGCCTCCCTCACCAGGCCAGGGCAGTAGGGTCTCAGGGAGGTTTCTGATTGATTGCTGTCTCTGACGCTGCACCAATTACTGTAGCCCAAGGTTGCTGTGCTCTGATTGGCCACCGTGGCAGGCCTGCCTCCTGCACATGGCAGGGCCAGGGATAAGGTGGGGTGGGCCTGGGACATCAGCAGGACAGGGAGGGAGCCCGCAAAGGCCTTGAGACAGGAAGAGGAAGGAGGCTTCGAGTAAGCCAAGAAGACTGAGTATAGTGGCTCATGCCCGTGGTCCAGAGGCTGAGGCAGGAGAGTTGCCTGAGCCAGAGGTTGAAGCTGCAGTGAAAGGGGATCACTCCAGCCTGGGCAACAGCGCAAGGCCTCATGTTTTGTTTTTGTTTTTTTAAGAAAGGCGGCCAGGCACAGTGACTCATACCTGTAATCCCAGCACTTTGGGAGGCCAAGGCAGGCGGATTACCTGAGGCCAGGAGTTCGATACCAGCTTGGCTAACATAGTGAAACCCCGTCTCTACTAAAAATACAAAAATTTGCTGGGCATGGTGGTGGGTGTCTATAATCCCAGCTACTTGGGAGACTGAGGCAGAATTGTTTGAACCCAAGAGGTGAAGGTTGTAGTGAGCCTAGCTTGTGCCACAGCCCTCCTGTCTGGGCAGCAGATCGAAATCCGTCTCAAAAAAAAAAGGAAGGCAAGAGGCTGGAGGGGAGGGAGGAGCGTGCAAGCCAGGCTGGGGGCTTTGCTAAGGGCAGCTGTTGCTGGGAGTGGGTTGGATACAACTCAGAGGGGAGCCCAGGAGGGTGTGGGCCAGGAGTCTCCACCTAGCTTGGATGGGGCTGGGCCTGCTGCCTGTCAGCTGGGGTGGGGGACAGGCAGGCCCCCTGGTGGCATCCAGCAGTGGTAGGACCAGCTCTGAGCCCTGTCCAGGAAGCAAATGCTGTGTGAGGCTACGCAGTTCACTTGGCCTCCATTTCATCCATCACCTGCAGAGTGAGGATGACAGTGCCCATCTCACAGGGCACAGGGGCCCAGTGCACTTTAGGCTGCAGCCTGGCCTGTGTGGGGAGGGGAGGGAGCAGGGGCACCAGGGGGCAACGGCTTAGCCCCGGAAGCTCTGTGGGTCTCTCCTCCATTCATGGACAGTGGGAAGAGGAGGACATCAGGGTGTGGGGAGCTGAGGGTCTCAGGAGCACCAGCTGGGAAGCTGCCCCTGAGCGTCTTGCCTCAACCTCACCCCAGTTGGGGGGCTCTGCAAGACCCGGACCAGGCGCCAGCTGCTGTCCCACCCCCGCCTCCACTCCTCCTTGCACGGAGGGTGAATCAGCCCCTGCCCCCGCGCTGTGTGGAGGGTGAATCTGCCCCTGCCCCTGCGCTGTGTGGAGGGGAAGGTTGTCAGGTGTTTTCGGGCCACCCCACTGGAGGTCAGGGTCACTAACGTGGTGCTCGAAACCCTTACTGTCCCTCCTTGGGCAGGGTCCCCAAAAGGCTGGCCAGACCAGGACATGAGCAAATGTCACCGGGCTGTGTATGCGGAGCCCGGGCGTGGCAGGCAGAGAGCAGTCGCCCGGCATGAGGTGACATTGCAGCAACATCTCAGCGGGAGCGGTGCCACGCAGGCCGCCCGAGATGCAGCCTGGCCCACGGGAGCAGAGGGATGGCTGGGACCGCACTGCAGGTGCCACTTGTGCACAGAAGGCCCATGACCACATGCACAGGTGCCCACAGCCCCTAGGCACACAGGGGGACACACACTTACAATGGCGCAGAACCTCAGGCAGTAGGAGAACTGCAGACCCCCAAGTGCCACAGGGGCCAGGGAGGTAGGGTGGAGCCGAGGCCTTGGCTGCCGTGGTCCTCTGACACCTTGAGTGCCTGTCGGTGGTAGGAGTCCTCAGAGCGGAATAGCTGTAAGCCAGGGTGCAGGGCCCGGCTGGGGAGGGCACAGCCACCCACCCCAAGGTCCAAGGTCCCCTGCAGCGTGTTTCCCATGGAGTGCTTTCCATGCGGCCCCTGGGGTGGACACCAGTATCATCTTCCTTTGACATGAAGCAGAGGTGCTGGGTATGTGCTCATGTGAGCTTTGTCCCCCACTCCTAGACCCCTCCCAGCAGGTGCCAGCCTTCTTCCTGCCCTGTCCCTAGATCTGGGCCCCTTTAGAGCCTGGGCAGGAGGTTCCGAGCTCTGCCCTTCGAGGCTGACCCTGGGGCTGGGGGTCCCTGGGGACTGAGCCCACTCGAGGTCTGAGCGGAGGAAGTGGGTTGGGACACCCACACAGGTGTTTTCCCTCCACCTGTAACTTCCAATCAAGTCACTCTGCCACAGGACCAAGTTCCCAAGCAGCACTGAGGCATTTAAAGGACACAGACCCCAGGCCTGGCCCCCAGCCTGCAAGTGGCCTGTGGCTGTAGGGTCAAGGCAGAGGCTTTAAGGAGGACCTTGAAAATAAAACAAAAATTTTTTTTTAATTAAAAGCTCGTGCACAGCCCTTTGGTTCTTCTGGTCTTTGAAGAAGAAATTGCTGATTTTAGGGTTAGATTGTGCAATTGCTCATTTTCAGAAAACTGAAAACACTCTGGACTTCAACTCAGAATGAGATTTCTAGGCCCACGTGTGGCCCCGCTGGTGTCCTGCAGGGCTTGTGGTGCTGTCTCCCGAAGGGCCGCGGGGCAGTGTGGGCTGGGTGTGCTGCCCGTTCCAGCCTGAGCCGAGCCCTGGCCTCCTCCAGCTGCACTCATCTGGGCCCGAACAGAGTGGCCTCCTGAGCTGAGGGGGCAGGCGAGGGCCACAGCCGCCTCCTTCCCTATCCTGGACCGTGGCACCCCAGGTTCCCGACTCCCTGCAAGACCTGGGCTGCCCTCCAGCAGGACAGAGCCAGGTGATGGGCTGGTGCGCACCTGAGGGCTGGATTCAGTCCCTCCATCCCCCTGGAGGTCTGGACATCAGGCTGGGGGCAGGGAGTCCCTGTCCAACGCCCTGGGGGAGCAGCTCAGAGGCCCCCACTCCCCCCTGCCCCCAGCTGTTCCTTGCCACATGATCTGAGGCTGGCTCTGCAGCTGTCCCCTCCAGTGCCCTCAGCCCAGGCCAGTCTAACGGGTCTTGGGGTTTGCTGCACGTCTCTCCTGTGGGACTCCTAGAAGGGTGCAAGGATCCAGGCCGGGCATGGTGGCTCAGGCCTGTGATCCCAGCACTTTGGGAGGCCGAGGTGAGCGCAAGAGCTCGAGACCAGCCTGGGCAACGTGGCAAAACCCCATCTCCACTAAAAATACAAAAATTAGCCCATTGCGGTGGCACGCGCCTGTGGTCAGGGGACTAAGGTGGGAGGATCACTTGAGCCTGACAGGTTGAGGCTGCAGTGAGCTGAGATCACACCACTGCACTCCAGCCTGGGGGACAGAGAGACCGTATCTCAAAAACAAAAACGAAAAATCCAGTTTCTGCAATCCCGTGGGCCACCCCCTCCAGTTGACAGCCCGGCCTGTCCCGTCGGCACATCGTGCTGGCTGTCCTGGCCGTCCCAGCCCCCCATCTCCCCGGCTCACACTTGTGGTCTGTGGCAACACCTGCACGTGGCCTGGTCTCGCTAGGTGTCCTGGTGTCCTCAAGGCTGGGGCAGGCCCCTGGGCTTGATCGCCCAGGGAGATGGATGAGCGCAGGCCCCCACCACAGGGGTGTGAGCACTTGGGATCCCCCAGATAGGACTGGCAAGGCTGTCCTGGGGCAGCTCCTGGGAGCCAAGGTGACACAGGCTCCCTACGGTGTGCGGGGTGGAGGCTGCCAGTCCTAGGAGGCCTCCCGCGCCCCACTACTGCCACCAGCCAGGGCACGGCAGGGCTGGTGCTGGCTGGCAAGGGACCCTCGGGCGAGACCTGAGACCCTGAGGGAGGACCCTGGGCCCACTCCTTCCTGCTCAGTGGGCCACATGTGGGGGCCGATGGCATCTGTTCTGGATGTGGCCCCCAGCAGTGTCTTGAAGGATGGGGAGGGGCTGAGGAGGGCGCTGGGGTGGCTGCACAGGAGCCTGGGAGGAGCAGGACAGCGGGGGCAGGCTGAGCATTTCTCCCCACTTGATGATTTTGGGGGAGCTCGAGGGAGGGGCACTTCCTGCTACCAGGCCTGCCCCAAACACCTTCCCAGAGAAATGGAAGGCAGGCCACGGTGGCGGCGGTGGCCCCGGAGCCCATAACTCTGCCACGAGCAGCTGCTGGAAGGACACTGCCCAAACCCCACAGCCACCTGCACGTGAGTGTTGGTGTCACCCCTTATTAGCCACCTTGTTTCAGAGTGGAAGGAGGTGCTGTCCTTTCAGTGCACAGAGGAGGAATCTGAGGCTCGAAGGCTCCAAAGTTCCACGAAGTGGTGGAGCTGAGGCCAGCCCAGGTCTGTGGGACCAGCGTGCCCTTTCCACCACGCCAGATGCCAGGCAGGAGGTCAGAGCTCCACCTTATCTGCTCTGGACAAAGCCACAGATTTGCGAGCCTGGCCCCAGGAACTCCCCTCAGGTCAGAGGCTGCAGGCAAAACTGAAAGCAACTTGCGGGACCCAGTGGAAACGGGGAGAGCAGGCCCCTCGCAGGGAATTACACAGAGCTTCAAGATGGTGCCAGAGGCAACAAGCAGGTCTTGGCCAGGCAGCCGTCCCAGGCCCAGCCACTGAGAGGACAGCCCTGCGGGGTCTGGCAGGAGGGAGGCCCACTCACCCAGGGCCCAGCCTGTGAGAGACAGGGCGATCAGAAACCGAGACTCCATAATCAGGTTTATTTTCCTCTAATAAGACAGTTTAGCATTTCCGAGTTTCGCATTCTACAGTCTTACAAACTTTAGTTATTAGCATCAGAAACACAAAAACATTGCAAGACCTCAAAACACAAATAAATACCAAATAAAACCACACATAATATACAGTAAACAAAAATATAAAACAGTAATGCTATCAGAAAGTCAGGCATGTTGCTGGCTCACAGTAACAACATGATTATTGCTGGGGCAATAACTGACGGTCTTTTTGTTTTTTCTTAGAAGAGCAGAAAAACGGGACCCGAATTACTGGTCACGATCACTTGGACTGCCAAGGTGTGTCCTCACGCAAGCGCTTACTACAGACGCAAGTGTTAAAACAGGCAGATTAAAAATACAGGGTCGAATGCAAGATTGGCCTTCTTTGGTCTTTGTTTTTGGGTGACAGGGCTGGGAAGAGCCTGCGGTTCTGCAGGTGCCACACGGCGCCGATCCTGCCCTCCACACTTCACACCTCCTCCTACAGGCATTTCTTATAGAAACCACTGGAGATAATGCCGGCGTGTGTGTTTTCCAATTAAGTCATGTAATTTGCTGTGGAAGGGTGTCTTACTTGTCTGAGGGGACTAAGTTGTAAAAACCAATCATCACCTAATAACAGGAGTGGTACAGTGATCCTGGACTTCCAGCCTCTTTTTCACGGTGAGTTCACGAGACAGACTAGACACAGTGCAGCAGGAGAAATGAAATGCAGGCTCCGCTCGGCCCCCAGGGCCTCCTCACTCGCATACCAGCCAGCCAGGCGGCGACCGAGGCTCCTCACGTCTGCCCTGCAGGGGCAGGAAGCGGCCCGAGGCGCGGGAGCCCGAGTGGGGCACGCCGGGTCAGGTGGAAACTGCCTTTGCAACAAGCTCCTGGCCCCACCTGCCAGCCCGGCTCCCTGATCCCACCAGGCCTGTGACCATCAGCACCAGCCAGGGCGAGGCGGCCATCGTGACCAGGTCGCCGGCTGACACTGACCTTGCCTGGCCTGGGCCGCGGTGGGCACTTTCTACTTGGGAGAAAACAGAGCGGCTGAGATTTGCAAACGGAAAACAGAACATGGTCATGGCTGAGAAGTAGATTTGGGTGACAGACCCTCATTCATCTCCCAGACACAAAAGCGAAGGGGCTCCCAGGCTCTCCTAGCTCTCCTCTTGCAGTCTAATAAGATCTGGACTAAAATTTTAAAACAGGATTTTACAGCTCTGCCGGAGCCTTTTTGGTGCACAAATGAGGGATGAGTCTGGAGGGGCCAGGGATTGAGGGAGGGGCCCACAGGGAGGCTGTGCCCGCCCAACCCTGCGACGCCCACGGAGACAGCAGACTGCTCCCCTGCCAGGGCTGGGCACAGGGGCTGTCCTCATGCCAGTCCTCCCTGTGCAGAGAAGAAAGGAGGTGTCAGCCCAGCACTCCCTGGCCTTCCCTTGGGCTGACAAGGAATGACCCCGCTTGGGACAGAATGGTTAAGGACCCATCCAGACCCCCTTCCTTTGTCCGACATCACCTCTGGCTGGGACATGGGTCCACCATGGTAACTGCCATCAGCCACCACTGAGCAAAAGGGGGGCTGGAATGTGACGTTGGCATGGCCTACATCCATGGGACACGTGGCCCCTGGCCCAGGGCGACTGAGGGCCCTGGCACAGGCTCAGGTGGTCTGGGGGGCAGTGGGCAGGCCCGGGAGACTGTGCCTGGAACTGCCTCCTCACCAAGCTGGGCCACATGGCGTCAAGGGGAAGCCTCCTGCCACAGCCAGTGCAGCAGAGCCCTGGTGGGTGGCAGGCTGGCGGGGCCCTGGCCGAGGAAGCGGCCCGAGGCGTGGGAGCCCCAGCATGCCACACCATGGCTCCCCAGTGCCACAGACCAAGAAGGGCATGGGGACGGGGCAGGGAAGGAGAAAGGAGGGAGACGCAGGAGACGCTGCCTGAGCAAAGGGCTCCCCATTCAACTAGCTATTGTGGCATCAAAGGGACAGAGGTGCTGTCCATCAGCAGAGGCTGCTCTGGAAAGGAAGGGGTGACGGGCAGTGGCCACAGCCTGGGCCACGAGGGCCCCTCTGCCCACCTGCACAGGGAACACACATCTGTGGGTCCAGGCCTTCCCCCAGGGCCCCGGCGAGGCTTGCACTCAGCGGACAGCACCGCCTTCTTGCCTGATGGCTCCTAGAACTGATACAAATCCTGACCTGGCCGCCTGGCACTGGAGCACGGCGAGCTGAAAACCCCGGCATATGTCGGGGCCACGCAGGCTCCCTCCAGCCCACTGGGGCTGCCATGTCTGGTCCCAAAGTCAGGGCCCCACAGGGCCCCCATGTGCACACCCCTCACTGAGACGCCCAACCCTGCTAGGAAGGCCCTACTCACAGCCTGGCCCCCATCTCATCACAGACACACCCCAACTTCCAGCTCTGCAGGCTCCACCGGACTAGGCCTAGAACCAGAAGGTCAGGCTTCCAGGCCTGGCTGCAGCCTGCACGTGGCTCAGCGTGGTCACAAGAGCCGGTGCCCTCACGTGAGCCGGGCCCAGGCCAGCCACCCGGCGTGCCCGGCAGCTGGCAGCAGCCCGAGCCACGGCATCCTGGAGAAACTGCTCGAGGCTGAGGCAAGGGGACAGGGGACGTTGTTTTGTTACAAAGGTGACGGGAAGCAGACCGGCTGAATTCATGCACAATGGACTTGGTTTCTGTAAAGTACTGAACAGTTCTGTCCTGCTGGGAGTTTGGTCACTTGGTAAAGCAGCAGCACCCCCAAGCACGGTGTGCACACCCCCTTCACGCTCGCTGCCGGGGCCCTATGACGCGGGGAAGGCTGTCCGCTGCCGAGGGGTCAGCAGGCCTCAGCTGCAGGGAGACCACGGCCCCTAGCCGGCCCAGCCGGCCCAGGCGGCAAGCGCCGAGCGAGGGTGTGTGGGAGCGGAGGGTGCAGAGCGCGAGGCCTGCCCGCCGCCGGGAGTGCGGGGCACGTGAGAGGAAGACACACTCAGAAGAGACCTCCGTACACCCAAACACGAGGATGAAGTGTGTGACGCGGGCCGCCCCATCCTCAAGGACGCCTGAACTCGAGTTATGTCTGTGGGACCCTCGGGTGGGGGCGTCTGTCTGGGAAGGGCTATTGGCGATGTCCCAGCAACACACGGTGCTGCCTCTGGGGCCACGGCGGGACTTGAATCCAGAGGGGAGAAGACTGTTTTTACCACACCAAGATGTTGTGTATCCTACATCTAATACTGTACATTTTGTGGAGGGAGGGAAAGTTGCAGGGATGTCCCTGGTGTTAATCCCTGGTCTCAGGAAAACCACCCGAGGCCAGGTGGGGACAGGCCCAGGGGACAGGCCTGAGGTGGGGACGCCTTCGAGGGAACAGTTTCTGCAGCTTCTGCAGGAAGTCTCTCCTTTACAAGCAGCGACACGTGACTCTCGTACAGGGCAGAACCAGGGACACTCATTCTCCCAAAGCAATCCCAGGAGAGCGGGTAAAGGAAAGGCAGATAAGAACAGAGCTTTGACCGCGAACAGGTGCGGCGGGCCCCTCACAGGAGCTAGGGGCACGGGGGTGCGACGGAGGGCACTTCCAGCAGGCACTGGGGCGAAGGCACACCCAGGACAGATGGCAGCACCAGAGACAGGTGGGCCACCAGGCACCCACCGAGCTGTCCCCGTGCAGCCACGGAGAGCCGAGGCAGGCAGTCTGGCGCACGCGGCCCAGCTGGCCAATCGTGGGCGCGGCTTGTGGGCGAGTGGCACAGGTGTGGCAGTTCGCACACATTGGTTTTGCCTAAGAAGCACCCGTCGCGTGTAGCACCCATCAGTGGTAAGAGCACCATGAGGCGTGGTGCATAGCAAAAGGGGTGCAGGGGCGGGCTCCAGGCTTCAATCACAGTTGGACAGAGAGACAGTAAACAGTGAGCTGAGGAAATGCTGTCCGGGCAGGCGCAGGCTGGGACAACGGGCCCCGTGGCCACCCTTCCCGCCGGGGTGGGGGTCAGGAGCGCCCATCGGTCAGCCTGGGCAGGCCCCTGGGCAGCAGGCTCTGGAATGCTCAGAGGGTTCTGCTTCGGGCTGTGGGGCGCCCACGGCCCTGGTGGGGACACAGAGAGGCTTGGCTTCTGTTCCACACCTGCCTCCCTTGGGGTGGGGCCAGGCCGTACTTGGACCAGGCGGCTCGCTCGTGGGGCCTAGAGATTTGGAATCTGTGGTTATTAAGCAGCGGAGGCTCCAGAAGCCGACGGTGGAGGCCGGCCTCCCCTCAGCAGGTGCGGAGGTGTCTGAGGGCCCTTGTAGAGACAAAGATCTAGTGGTGGAGAGAAAAGTCTGGTTAAACTAGCACTTTCTAGAATTATGCTCAATGCAAACCCAGGGTGGAGAAGCAGCATGTCACATCTAAGGCACATGTACCGTACGCCACCAGCTCTACCCACAAGGTTGCTTTCGGAGGCCGCCGCCGGCACGCGGCAAGATGACGGGATGGAGAAACGAGCTGCAGCCTCCCCCAGCAGCCACCTGCCCACCCCTGACGTGGAGACCGAAGGCCGGTGCTGTCAGCAACAGAGAGCTCGTCCAAACACATGGGGCAGAAGCCAGACACCTACAGGATTTTGTTTAGAACTCCAAAGTTCAACGGATGCCCTATTTTAGGGTGAAAACAATTATAAATCTGAAAATGATGCACAGCATCCATGAGCGAGGCTCCGTTCAGAATTGTGAAGTCGTGTCATTAACTACGACAGATATTGAAGGTTTACATTTCTAACGAGAAATAACAACAGGTTGAATATTCTCTTTCCTATCACAAGTGATAACCAGTGTTTGATATTTTATATTTTCTTCCAAGAAATATCAGTCTATCAATGTTTTAAAATAAAATCTTTGCAGTAACAATTATTTGTAGAACTTTAAATTAAAAAATGATTCTGAATTTAGAGACTTTAAAAAAAAAAAGACCTAGGTATACTTCAGGGTCTTCTGACAAACAAATTATTAAAACAGAGACCAGATGAGGCCTTAAAAATAGACAATATACTGTATTTGAAACAAGATTGCACTCTTGAATTTTAGAAAGAAGATATCAGAATTGCATTACTATTTCATAAATTCTCCTTTTACTTAACATGCTGACATGTCCAGCTATGCCCACGTGTGTGTGTGTGTGTGTGTGTGTGTGTGTGTGTGTGTGTTTTGTGTTCAAGTTTAAGGAAGAAAATCATGTTTCTTTTGTTTAGCATATATGTTTTCCACCTTAATTAACTAGATCTTTAAAAATGAAAATGAAAACCTTCTCTGACAGCAGTATTTATCTCGTTGAAGGATAAATAATTCTTCAGAGTGAAGTGTGGCTAGTCTATTAGAAAACGTGTCGGGTGTGCTCACGCATGGCTCCTCCCGCCGGCGCGCGTCCGCCTTCTGCCGCTTCCTCCGTCCCACAAGGTCCTTTTCTGAGCGCGAGGACCTCGGTGAAGACAGACCGGTTCAAATCCCCCAGAGGAGTTGCCTTCTGCTAAATCCACCTCCCCAGCTACTTGTCAGGGATCGGGCAGATCCGAAGTATCCACTATGACTTTAATAAAAATTGTATCATCTTTAATATATGTCCCATTTTCTAGAACAGTTTGGGCCACAAAGACCGGGCAGCCAGAGGCGATGTTCATCTCTCCAGTGGGCTTCTTGAAGCTGCTGCTGTTGGGGTCGGGCTTGAACGCGTCTCCCAGGTGACGCCGAGAGGACCCCTGATCCATCAACATGAGAGTCACTTTCTGCTTAAACGGCCAAGGAAGCAGGGCATCATATTCTCCACGCATGATGACAAAAAACAGAGACAAGTGCGTCCCCTTTCCCATCCCGTCCCCGTTCAGGTAGACCCTGGCGCACATCTTATAGCCAAAGTAGCCAGTGTAGAAAGGCTGGCTGTAGAGGGACAGGGTCTTCCCCATGACGGCCTCCTGCTTCCGCCGTTTGTAGTCGCGAATCTTCCAGATGAGCACGCCGTTGTAGCTGGCGGTCTCCAGGACCTGGAAGCGCAGGTCCATGTCGGCCAGACGGATGTCGTGCACGCTCAGCATCTGGTCGTGCCGGCTCAGCTGGGACTCCAGCAGGCCTGCCACAGGCGAGGAGGGATTTGGTGAGTAAGACAGGTGAACGTCAGAAGGATTAGAAAAGCAAAGCCACACCAGCACTTTTTATTTTATTTCATTTTTTTTTTTTTTTTTTTGAGACAGAGTCTTGCTCTATCGCCCAGGCTGGAGCCATCTTGGCTCACTGCAACCTCCGCCTCCCAGGTTCAAGCGATTCTCCTGCCTCAGCCTCCAGAGCAGCTGGGATTACAGGTGCCCACCACCACGCCTGGCTAATTTTTGTGTTTTTCATAGAGACAGGGTGTCACCATGTTGGCCAGGCTGGTCTCGAACTCCTGACCTCAGGTGATCCGCCTGCCTCAGTCTCTCAAAGTGCTGCGATTACAGGCGTGAACCACCGTACCTGGCCCATTTTTTAATTTTTAAAGAGGCAAAGTCTCGCTCTGTTGCCCAGGCTGGCATTAAAATCCTGAGCTCAAGCAATCCTCCCACCTCAGCCTCCTAAATCACTGGGACTACAGGCCACATCACCACGCCCAGTCACACTAGTGTCTCAATTAAGCAACAATATAAAACTCACTGTGGCTACCGCAGTGACACCAGCAAAGCTGTGCAGACAGATGCCCTGAGGCCACAACTGTCTTACCTCCCAGGGCCCTGTTCCGCTTCTGCCACAGCTCTCATGCCTACAGCCCTGTCTGGGTGGACACTTTACCAGGCACAGCCTGCTGGGAGGGGATGCCCCGGGTGGGTGACCTGCCCGTGTGTCATAGGACAGACCTCACTGCAGGGTCCAAGACAGCGCACTATCTCTCCACTGTGGTGTCCTGGGAAGCCCGCTGGTGGGAGCCCCTGGGGGCAGGAGACAGCCGTGTTATCCCCACCCTCCCTCTGGCCTCAGTGCCCACAGGTGGCCTCTGTTCTCTCGGAGGCGAAGCTGCTCCCTTCTCTCCTCCAACCCCATCCTCTGCCTGCTTAATCCAGCCCCACATACGCCATGGTAATCTGTGCTCCTTTCTGCCATTAATCCTTTTCATGTAAAATATTCACAACACTCTTTCAAGCCCCAAAGCCACAGGCCCACATCTGCTTGTGGATCAGAACGTGATGGCAGAGCGCAGCGGGGCTTCTGCCCCGCTCAGCCCTTAGGAGTGGGGTCTGGGGCATCCTGACCAGCAGGCCCTGGCCCCTGCCTGCTGCGTCTGCACTTGGACCTGTCCTGCGGGTCCCCCGTGGCTGCTCTCTCTGGGGAAGCCTCCGAAGCTTCCTGTGGCTGCAGCTGCCCCCACTCTCTACCCCACGTCAGGCCTCACTTGGAGGGGACAAGCCTACGTGGGAAACGTTTCTGTCTTTGCTGGGGGACTCTCAGCAGGAAAGGCACGCAGCTCTGTGTGTTTCCCATAACTGGAAAGAACTATCTTAAGGCACATGTACCTAACACAGCCTCATCCCACAGCTGCAGCTCTCGCCTGGGGCGGGATGCACACCGCGGCCCGGCCCAGCCCCTGCCTCACCTGTGTTCCGAGCCACCTGCCCTGCGCTCTTGTCCACGCTCTCCAACTCGGTCACGCGGTTCTGGAGGGACTCCACACTGCTCTTCATGCTGTCTGCTTCCTCCCAGTTCTGCCGGAAGGGCCGGATCTCCTTGTCGAGCTCCTTCAGTTTCTCTGCTTGGCTGTCTATCACTCGCTTCCAAACCAAAGGTGTCAAAAAGCAAAACACAGTTAGGACTCGGAAGATGCTGCGCCGCCCCCTATTAAATACAGATGGGCTAGGAGCAGAACAGCCGCAGAGGCCCCCGCATGAGGCCTGCTACCGTGCTCTGACTCCAGGAGGTGGGCTCTGCGTCGGCCCTCCTGGGCACTCCCTGGGAACAAGTGCCTATGCCGGCAGGGAGCACTGGAGGTGATGTGAAGCCAGATGGAAGAAGACCACCGGAGGCTCCACAACATCTAGTCTGCTTTGTCAACAGAGAACCATCAGGAAACCTAAGTGACTGGGTAGAGGTCTCCGCTGTCTGGGGCCGGGCTGTGCTTCTGCCCCAGAATGACTCCAGGGTCCCAGGAGAAGACTTCTAATCCTTAGACCCCTCCCACCTGGCTGGTGGCAGGAAACGGCCCCAAGGTGTGTGCCTCAGGACCTGGGTGAAACTCAGTGTGCCAATGCCACAGAAGCAGAGGTCTTCCCCTCTGGCTCCTCTCTCAAGGCCTTCCCCCACCGGCTTCATACTCAGGGGTCCTCCCCCGCCAGCTCCACACTTACACTGCCAGTTCCAAGCGAGGGAGGCAGAAACACAGAAACCCTGCCATGTATGCGTGTCTGCCAGCAGCCAGGCCTGACTTTATGCTACTTCACTAAACTAATTCAGAAAGCCCTTTCCCCAAAGCACACGGGCCGCTCCTACTTGTCACTACCTGGAGGGGTGAGAGCTGTGCTCTGCCCTGGCGGCCTAGTCTGTGTTAAGGGGCTGGGGTGTCCACCTATCAGATGAAACCAGGGACTTAAAGGGTTTTCACTTTGAAAAAGGATGTGCATTTTGAAATAGAGCTTGTGAGGCTGGAATTGAATGCTCAACGCAGCTGTGGAATGACTGCGCCGCCTCGCAAGCTGTGGGCGACACCGGGTGCTCATGGGGTGGGCCCCAGGGGGCCCCTGAATTCACTTCTCCTTTTGGAAGTCTATTTTTAAATATCTAGGTTTCAGCACCTTTGCTGGCTGTTATTAACCACGAAGAGACAAACATGACAGGTTTGGGTTACTTTTTGGGCATAAAAGCAGTGTTATTCTTCCTGTTCTTTCCAAGAAACCTGATGTTAGCTAACCTCTAAAAAGTAAGGATAATTTTGGCTGGGCGTGGTGGCTCACGCCTGTAATCCCAGCGCCTTGGGAGGCCGAGGCGGATGGATCACAAGTTCAGGAGATTGAGACCATCCTGCCCAACATGGTGAAACCCCATCTCTACTAAAAATACAAAAAAATTAGCTGGGCATGGTGGAGCATGCCTGTCGTCCCAGCTAGTCGGGAGGCTGAGGCAGGAGAACTGCTTGAACCCAGGAGGTGGAGATTGCAGTGAGCCGAGGTCGCACCACTGCACCACAGCCTGGGCGACAGTGTGAGACGCCATCTCAAAAAAAAAAAAAAAAAAGTAAGGATAATTTCTCTAAAGAATAGCTCTTTCCATGTCACTGTCCCTTTATTTTAATCAATTACACATGGTCAGAAGGATATTTAACTAGCTCACCAAGTCTACTTGCTGGGGGACAATACCAGTGACAACAGTGAACATCCAAATCACCCGGCTCCTCTAGTGAGTGCTGGAAGCCTCCTGTACCTCTACCTTCCAATACCATGCACTGAGCTGGCATGGGTGATCGGGAGATGCAGTGGAAAGTTAATGAAAACCTGATCCACAGAGGTCTGAGAGATGCCCTTTGTAACTTAGCAAATCCTGAAATGAAGCATGAGTCACAGACAGGGTGGCCTAGGACACGCGGTGCCTCATGCTAAGCTTAAGGCCTTTGAGGTTAAGAGGGGGACGGCACTGAGCCACTCCTCCCTGGGATGGTACAAGGCCACGCAAGGGAGTGCCTGACCTCGGGCACGGAATGGGGAGTCTCCAGCAAGGACTCCCCAGCACAGCAGGGGCCCTGAGACGAAAACACGCAACACAGGTGCACTGCATGCCCAGACCAGGCACAACTAAACAGAAGGCGTTACCACGAGCAGCCAGGGAACACAGGCTATTTTTAAAACAGGCCCTGCATCTGTATCAATGGCACCGTTTCAAAGCAGAATGCAGAGCCAACATCAAGGGTTCTCTAAAACGCAGTAAACGTGACTTCATCCTTGAAAAGCGGTCTATACTCAGCCACTGCAGTTTCTATAAAAACAAACCTCAAGTGCAGGTGTGGAATTCTACAGAAAAATGACTCCGACACAGAGCTGAAGAGCGCAGACTGTACTCCATGTCAACCATCCAGATCGGAGGGTTTGCCTTCAGGGAGCGTCAGCATTCGAGCCTCACGCAGCTGTGTGCCAGGGCTGCGCCCGCATCAGCTGCTGCGATGCCCCATGCTCAGGCCCCCGGGATCCTGGCACACAAGCCTGGCACTGTGAGAAGCCCAGCAGTGCCGGCAGCCTGAGGGCCGCGTGGACGGACGTCCCTGCCTTGTCCTAGCACGTGCTGCTCGAGTGTGCCCTGCGGACCCCAACTGCAAGACCCACCAGCTCATCTACTCCACTGACACCAGAAGTCTGGGTCACGCTCGCACTTAGGCTGTCTTCTTTTTTTTGACAGAGTTGCACCCTGTTGCCCAGGCTGGAGTGCAGTGGCACAATCTTGGCTCACTGCAACCTCCACCTTCCAGGTTTAAGCGATTCTCCTGCCTCAGCCTCCTAAGTAGCTGGGATTATAGGTGCCCGCCACCACACCTGGCTAATTTTTGTGTTTTTAGTAGAGATGGAGTTTCACCATCTTGGTCAGGGTGGTCTTGAACGCCTGACCTCGTGATCTGCCCACGTTGGCCTCCCAGAATGCTGGGATTATGGGTGTGAGCCACTGTGTCTGGCCTAGGCTCTCTTCTTAATAAAGAAAAACAGGATCCTTAAGAAGTAAAATATTAAGAACTCATCCTTCCTGGGCATGCAAAAGCAAACATACTCTTGAATTCCACTCCTTGGCCCCCTGGCCTGTACCCCCACCACAGCCAGGCCATCGGGCCCTCTGCACTCCGACACCCACCATCACCGGGACTTTAGGGTCTACTGGAGAATCAGACAAGGAAGAAGAAGACCCCAAGTGCCCTCATCACCTAGGTGGTCCATAAACATGGCTGGAGGAATGCCTGGGGCTGGCCAGGAAAGGAAGCAGGACAAGGGTTCAGAGTCACAGACATCTGAGCAGGAGCATGGAGCCTCTAAAGGAGCAGTGAGCCGGTCCACTTTAGCACGGGGAGTGGGGCAAAGCTGGGAAGGTGACTGGTGGCCAGTCACGGAGGTTTTCAGGGCTGCAGTAAAGATTTTGCGATAAGCCCCTCCTGGGTCAACCTGAAGGGCTCTGAGGATGAAACAGTGGGGCGCACAGCTGGGCGGGGCTGCCGTTCAAGAGGGTGGGTAGGGGCCGGGCGCGGTGGCTCACGCCTGTAATCCCAGCACTTTGGGAGGCTGAGGTGGGTGGATCACGAGGTCAAGAGATCGAGACCATCCTGGTCAACATGGTGAAACCCCGTCTCTACTAAAAATACAAAAATTAGCTGGGCATGGTGGCGTGTGCCTGTAATCCCAGCTACTCAGGAGGCTGAGGCAGGAGAATTG
>NW_022436960.1:582410-604907 GCF_009761245.1 Sapajus apella
AAAAAAAAAAAAAAAAAAAAGAGGGTGGGTAGGGCCTGCAGCAGCAGAGGGATGGCTTCCACATGGCCAGCACCTCCAGGCATCTGACAGCTTTCAATCAGCGTTTCCTGAGAATGGACAGTGCAGGATCCTCCTGGCCAAAGACCACCCCACAGTGGTTCCAAAGGTAAACTGAATTTCCCCTTTCAAAAAAGCCATATGTTTGGAAGGGGTCACACTAAGAGGAGTTTTACACCTTTCAGGCAGGGCCTTGTCCCTGCACTCGAGGGAATCAGGCCGAGTCCCTTCCCCAAACACAAACTGCTCTCTGTTGCACCCCAGCCTCCTGTGGGGAAGAGGCCAGTGCCGCCATCACCTCCTATTCGCCTACTCGTCACGCGTCACGGGACACTGACTGCTACTGTCACCCCTCCATCCTCTCTTCTCTGGACTTGGCAACTTGGTTTCCCCCTTTCTTTCTGATTTATGCTTCACTGGTTTGTTCAATCACAAAAGTGTCAAAGTAGAAATCACTGCAGAGTGATGAAACTCAACTAAAAAAGAAAATACATGAGAATGCCTCTGACTGGAGGGGAGAATGAGGGGATGAACGCAGAGGAAATCTCTGAGGCTGGGATGGTACATCTAGACATCGCTGCACATATTCTAGCTTTTTGTTATAAATGAATCCAGTACTTGTTCACTCTTCCTTCCGTTGTGGACATTTTAGGAGGTGATTTCCCCGGCCTTTCCAGTGTCTCAGCCCCAGGTCAAACACGGCAGTGATCTTGTGAACGGCCAGAGCTGCTTGCCAGGCAGAGCAGGTGTGGGCGGGCCACAGGGTGGCCAGGGCCCTGCAGCAGCGGGCTGACCAGTTGCCTTGGCCAGTCTGATGACCGACACACTGGTGGGCCCTCAGCAAAATGCCAGGGGCTTCCAGCGGGAGGCTTAGTGTTTTAAGAAACATGGTACGTTTTTTGGCTTGATTTAATGCTAATGACTTGTGCCTTTTCTAATCCCATCTAAAGTTCTGTTGTGTTTTCTCCTTTTCTCTCTGGGTAACTACAAGGTATAATACAAATGAAATTGATTTAATAAATTCCTGTGCAATTCAAGTCATTATGACTCATCTCCAATGTCAAAAATCAGAGAAAAGGCATTCTCAAAGATGCCATGACTCTGCACTATTAGAAGTGTTTTCTGTTCCAAATAATCTAGGGACACACCATAAGTACAGGCACTTCAGTGACGAGTGACTCTTCCACGGGTGTGTGACACACATGGGAATTACTATCACAAAAGGACACGAGTGACTGTGCAGACGGCATCTAAAACAATAATCTATTAACAAGTGCCCCACAGACAGCTGTGATGACTGAAGACAGAAGGAGCAACGCTTCATCAGTCCCAGGTATATAATCGCCTCTATTCAGGGCGGCAAGGGGTCACTGGTTTGTTCTTCAGCAGGTGTGTGTGGATTTCCGCGGTGAAACCCACCAGGGTGAGTGCGTGTCACTGGAGAGCTCACAGCAGGATGGCAGGGCTGCACAGCGCCTCACTGCAGGAAGTGAGACTGCACACAGCAACTACTCATGGACAGTAGGAAATCTTAAATAATAATAAAAACAGCTCATTTTAAAAACACGGGCTTTACGTCTTACTTCTCCAACAGTAGACCAAAGGCATGGAAGGGGATGGAGGCTTGCTCTCCAGAGAAAAGGCAGTGAGAAAACACCTACCTGCAGCTTCCCAGGCCGGGCCCGTGCTAGTCCCACTGCCTTTTTCAAGCCTTCACTGAGGCCAGGGAAATCAGCTGGCTTTCTGCTCGCAAAGGTCAAGGACTCAGCTCAAGCAGTTCCCTGAGAAAGCCCTAATGGGGAACAAAGGCAAGCTCCTCTACCCTTTGATCCGGCCAAAGTCCTAAGATTCTTACCTGTAAATGAAGGATTTTGGATTCATTATTTCGAAGCATTTCCTTTTGTCTCTCAATTTCAATTTCAAAGCTACATATCTGATTGTGCAAACTTTGTATGCTCTTGTTTTTTTCTACACTTTCATTCTGCAGCAAGGAAACCTAAAAAAGAAATTCTTTAATTAATGTAACCAAAAGTGGTTTTCATATAAATTAACAACCATGATAATAACACCAATTAAATTTTCACAATATAGGCCTTCCGTTAGCTTTATTGACAGAGTTTCAGAAGGAAAAAAATCCCTTCACACAGAAAATGGTAGTCCTGGTACTTTTCTTTCTTTTTTCCCCCCCTCTAGAGACAGGGTCTTGCTCTGTCCCCAGGCTGGAGTACAGTGGTGCAATCATAGCTGACTGCAGCCTTGACCTCCTGGGCTCGAGTGATCCTCCTACTTCAGCCTCTTGAGTAGCTGGGCCCCAGGTACATGCCACCATGTCTGGTTAGGTTTTTAAAAAAATTTTTTTTGTACAGATGGGGTCTTCCTATGTTGCCCAAGCTGGTCTCAAACTCCTGGCCAAAAGTGATCCTCCTACCTCAGCCTCTCAAAGGGTTGGGATTAGAGGTGTAAGCCACCACACCCAGCCAGTCCTAATTTAATAAAGAAACCTATAAAGTGTTTCTCAGAATCTCTTCCAGTAATTAGGGTGAGGCAAAGTGCAGCAGCTGATTGAATATCAGAATAAATGAGGTGCTTTTCAAGTTTTTGCTAAAAACTAAATGAATATTTTACCAGAGTATTTTTTCAATTGTAGACCAGGAAACACAGTAAGAAAGAGACACTTATCTATCACCCACTGATACCACCGTGCGTGCGTGCGTCCCTGAAAACAGGTGTCACAAAGCAGTACTTGCCCTAATTACTTATGATGCACACTGATATTTGTTCTTTTATTCTGTTTCATTTAAGAAAATACTCGTCCCTGGAGGACGTTACGCTGAGCAAAATACGCCAAGCACAGAAAGGCAAACACTATGCGCTCTCCTTTAGACACAGGATCTAAAAAAGTCAAGCTCACAGGAGGAGGGAACGGTGGTTACAGAGGCTGGCGGAGGTGGGGGATGGGGGTGGGCTTGTGGAGCTGCTGGGCAAAGGGCACAGAGCCTCAGTTAGACAGAAGGAAGGACGTGTTCAGGCCCACTGGACAGCATGGTGACTGTGATTGGTATTAACATGTGTTTCAAGACTGCTTGGGGAGCAGATTTTAAACCAATGAGGTGATGGATATGTTAATTAGCTCTATTTAATTATTCTGCAGTGTGTATGTGTGTGTGAGTGTGTATTTGTGTGTGTGTATACATGCATAAAAAATCAAAACATTACACTGTACCCCGTAAATATATGCAATTATTCTTTGTCAATTAAAAAAAATGCTGGTCACAACTTACTATTTCACATCTACCCAGGGACCACACCCTGCAGCTTGAACAGCTCTGCCACATAATGAGAGAGCACAAGGCGAATACAAAAAATTAGATGGGTGCTGCATCCTTGGGACCAGCCCTGTTCTCCCTCAACACAGAGAGGCAGAGCTGACACCTGAGGATATCCTTCCATGGGAGCACAGAGGAGCCCTTGCAATCCATGCTACCCAAAGGGAGGGCCTGCTGGGTGAGCAATTCCAACCCCACCTTTGACCTTTCTGAAATCTCTTTCTGAAAAATAATTCGCTCCCAAAGAAAAATTAACACCTGGTCTCAAAGATGAAAAGTTCAAGGGTAACACCTACAAGGCCTTCTTCCTCACAAAACTTTTACAAAAGGCATCTTGACCTCCCACCTACTCTGTTTACCTGTCGGGGTGGCAGTCTCCACCCCAGAAGACCCTAAGCTCTGTGCCAGATCCAACGTGTGCCCCTCCAACGATATGCACGCTAAAACCACCAACGCCTGGGGACCAATGGTCACAGAGGTGAGGGCCCGAGGGCATCTTGGCACAAAACCAGGTGTGATCAAGAGCTGACTCCTGATGCTGTCCATCTAAAGGATAACCACCTTTAGGCTGGTTATCCTTTTCATATTTGGCACAGTTGGCCAAGTCAAGAGACACTTTTTGAAGCAATCACTATCGTATTTTTTTTTTTTTTAAGACAGGATTTCACCATGTTGGTCAGGCTGGTCTTGAACTCCCGACCTCAGTTGATTCGCCCACCTTGGCCTCCAAAGTGCTTGGATTAGAGGCGTGAGCCACCACGCCCGGCCCACTATCGTATTTTAAAACAAATATGTATTTACTAAGGGATATAAAACTTGCAATGTCTCATGGGCAAAATATAACTTCACTTTCCTAGGATTTTACTCAGCAAAAATCGGCTTTCCTTCCTTCCTTGCCTCATGCGTCCACAAACTCCTATAAGTGATCAACCTGCAGAATGCGAAGCGGGCCACAGGTAGCATTGCATGGTTTATGTGTCCCTCTGAAAGTAGCAATTCATTCATTTCCATCTGTCCAAGACGGGACACAATTCTCAGACTCTTTATTCTCATATCCCTGCAAAAAGATGATATGGATGCCAAGTCTTTTGACAAAAATCTCAGTAATGTCTCCAAAACACTGTCAATAGGCCAGGTGTGGTGGTTCACACCGGTAGTCCCAGCTCTTTGGGAGGCTGAGGCAGGCGGATCACTTGAGCCCAAAGAATTGAAGACCAGCCTGGACAACATGGTGAAACCCCATCTCTACAAAAAAAAAACAAAAATTAGCCAGGCGTGGTGCAAACACCTGCAGTCCCAGCTACTGGGGAGGTTGGGTGGGAGGATCACCTGACCTGGGAGGTCGAGGCTATAGTGAGCCTTGATTGCGCCACTGCCCTCCAACAAATCAAGCAGTTGAGTGTGAGCAGAGGCAACTTACAGCGATGAATACACATCATGTCACACTAAACTCAATTTCTTTCATTTTAGGACTTCCCTTATTTAAGCTATTTATTTATTTTAATCAAAGAACCCAACTTCTGGGTCCTGTAGCTCACTGCTCCCACTCGTCTAGTAGGGAGACGCTGAATGCACAGCAAAGTCTCTGCTCTTTGTCCAGCCTTTCCTTTTGGACCTAGTAAAGGGCACTGTGCACCTTCTTGTGAGCACAATGAGCACGTGCAGAGCACATGCAGAGCTGAGGTTCAGCTGGCCCAACATCAGGGCAGGGGCTCTGCTCTGATGGACAGAGTCTGGGAGAGACCAGTCCTTTGGCAACGTCCAAGAGGGTAGCGCACAGCTGCGCATCCTGCACGCTCGGGACTTCCACTGTGACTTGGCTGGAGATAGCTTAAACACAGGAGGCATTCACAGTGAGAAACCACTGCACTGTGTGTGGGCGGGCTGCTCTGGTTTGTCCTGGAGTTTCCAATGATGCAAACCATTCACTTTCAGTGGGGAAAAAAGCACAGAACGGAAAGGAAGGAGCTGAATCCCACAGGGACTGGGCCCCAGAAGGCTGCCCGGTGACAGCACAGTCCATGACCATCCTGCTGGATAACCATGTGCGGCGGACCTGCTCAACTACTGTGTAACTAACACAGGGATAACAAAGTCCATTTTTAAAATGAAAGGAAGAACCTCCTAAGTGAGAAACACAGCATCTATGAGAGATAAGAGGCCTTGTGATCTATACCTATAATTTTAAAAAGACAGAAATAAAAGTCCAGCTTCAAAAAGAGGGAAAAAAAGATTCTTAGGTAAATCGCCATTGAACTCGGAGCAAATTCTCTATGCTCATGGGAAGATCACCAGGATTCTGCGAATACGAGCTCTGCATCACTGCTGCTCAGCACTGTTCTGCTCCGTGTGTGCATGTGCACGGGACGCCAATCCTTCCACTGCTTCTCAACCTCAGCTCCAGCATTCAAGTGAAAAACTTGCCGCCAGGCACACTGGCTCATGCCTGTAATCCTAGTACTTTGGGAGGCCGAGGCGGGAGGATCATGAGATCAGGCATTCGAGACCAGCCTGGCCAACACCAAGAAACCCCTTCTCTACTAAAAATACAAAAATTAGCCAGGCATGGTGGTGGGCACCTGTAGTCCCAGCTATTTGGGAGGATGAGGCAGGAGAATCACTTGAACCTGGGAGGCGGAGGTTACGGTGAGTCGAGATTGTGCCACTGCACTCCAGCCTGGGCAACAGGAGCAAAACTCTGTCTCAAAAAAAAAAAAAAAGAAAAGAACAGCATGGGAGAGTGAGTCTTTTTGGGACGTGGTCCCATCTATGTGGAGAGCAAACCAAGTTTCACAAAGTGTCAAATGACAAAATCAGTTGTAATCATAGCAAATGTTTGTCTCTTGTAAAAGACACAGACCTGTAACGCATTTAGAGTGGTAGCCACCCAGGTCAGGGCTGGCGAATTTATCCTGTAAAAAGCCCAGTAGTCAGTATCTCGATCCGTACGATCCACACGCTCTTTCCACTCTGCTGCTGTCGAGCAAAGGAAGCCGCAGGCAACACGGAGTGAGCGAGGATGGCTGTGCGCCAATACAACTTTGTTTACAGAAAAACCAGTGGGGTGGGGACTGGGCACCTGATCATCTCTGTGCTGGACTGAAGCTAAAACAACCACAATGTGACTGACATTAAAAAAAGCACTTCACACTTGCTTGGCTATTAAAAAACAAAGAACAGAAATAAAACAGCTTCATTTATAAGCTCAAGATCACACAGGGAATATTATTTTTGACAGTCTCTTGATATGGTTTCTTTTATCCAAAACCCATTACTAACTATAAAGAAGTTTTGTCTTCAAACACAAATCCCACCGCGCAGGAAAGCGTGCGGCCCACCTTCTTCTCCAGCGAGTTGCTCCACTCCTTCAGCAGGTTGACGTGCTGCACGGCAGAGCTGGCCTCGTGGGCCTTGATCTGCTGGTTTGTCCCCTGTGAGAGCAAAGATATGAGGCATTCAGTGAACCTCACTGCATTTCAAAGGGCAGAAAGGCTAACATTGATCCTAAAGGCAGCACTAGACACAGAGGGAAGACCTATTTGCGCCAAGTTAAGAGGGAACCTCTGCGCCTAAGGAGGGCTGTGCTGAGGGCCACCTGGCCACTGCATGCAGGTAAGGAGGCCACCAGGAGTGGCAGAGCCAGCGCCCTGCAATGCCACAGTGACCATCTCAGGGTTATCTCCCCATCCCTCCAGCTCATCTCAAGTGGCTTTTCATCAAGGGTTGACACTTGTAATACCAAGAAATTAAATTTTAAACTCATTCTTGATCTATTACAAACTACTTTTCTCATTAAAATATAGTATAGATACCCGTAGTTGTAGCTAGATACTGCCACAACAGTCTGGTAAACATGTAAGCAAAGAAAGATTCGAAGTAATTTACTAAAGCATCAATTTACTGGCTCAAATACACTGTATCCAAAGATGTATTGCTCCTCACCATTCTAGAATACTTAGAAAAGTTACATACAAAACAAATACAATCTACAGAGTACATAAGATGTAGACCATTTTGGAGTCAGGAATAAACACATGAAATTGTACTTCATATATTTAAGGAAATAGTTTGCATGAAAATATAATTTGTTTTGCTATTAGAAAATTAAGAAGCCACAGAAAGCATTTTAATGATCTCCAAAACATATACTCTGTACATAGAATATTTATATATATATGTTGATATAAGTGTTGCAATATATAAACATATATATACACATACACAGAGAGAATGAATGATACTACGTACGACAGAACAGGGGAGGCTCAGTCTTGCTAGAGACTCAAGCAAAGGAAGGCACAGTCATTCTTACTCTTTGGCTGTTCTCTTCCTCAGAAAATACTAAGATGCCAATCTCTCTGTACTGACTTCATAATAATGTATTGGTGCTACATGAAATATAAAATACTTAGTTTTAAGATTAAGATACATATATTTAAATGAAAACTCGGTTCCAATTCACTAGCAATCTCAGCTGTGTTAAAAAATAAACAACAACAAAACACCAGATGCAGATTTCTCACACTACACGTGTGGCAGCAACAGAGGCGCTCTCCCCGCACTGTTCTCTGGGAGGTGTGCTCTCTAGGAGCTGTGCTCCATTTTGCGTCTGTCCCCAGCTGGGGGTGAGAGTCAGCACAGACATGTACATCAAATGCATTTATGGATACACACGTGTGTGATCCTTACGGCTGTGTACTGACACACACGCTGTTGAAACTATGCTCAGTTTCGTAATTGCTTCTCTTCAGATAACAGCTAAAATTTCTATAACCATCTATCTGAAAACCCCACCGAATGTCAGGCCTATCTGTCACATGACTAGCTGGTTTTGGATGCAGTACTTCTCTTCATGTATTAGCTTCCACTTCAGCACAACGTCCACCTCAAGTCTCAAAGCACCACCAACTGGAAAGCGAGCATCCCGCCTGCTGCACGTGGCTCTTGCCACCCATGCAACAGGGTGTTTCAGTTTCATGACAAGGAATAAGGAGTCAGCTTGCATGTTAAAAATGTTAATATAATAACTTTCTCTCATGGCAGAATGTCAGTGACTGGGAAGGACAAATGTCGGATACTGACCTGAAAAACGCAGCCATAGCGCTTAAAACTACAGGTGCTGGGGGCATTGACACACTCTGACAAGTGTGCACTCAACTGCAACGGGAAAGAGACGTGAGTTGTGGCACAAACGTTTGCATGAAAATGTTCAAACATATTAGGGCACAGATAGCATCTGAGCTGTACTATTAAGAATGGTGTTTACTGCTACAGGTGTGTATATATCATCTGCTGCCTAGACTTCTATGCAGTAAATATACGGTCTAGTCACGTGTATACACATATACGCCAATATACAAGAATACATTTACTATAACATTTCTTAAACTTGCAGTTTCTTTAGAACAAATTGTTCAAAATGTGATATGCCATCTGTAGTGCCAGAATTTAAAAAAGAAAGAAAAAACATAAACTGAAATGCACATTTAAGGACCATAAACAAAAATTGCATGAAACACAAAAAAATAGAAAGCATTCAGAATGCAACTGGGTCACACACCTAATATATGGTACACAAAAATAAAAATATTTTCGAAGCGAGCTTACACAATATCCCATTACTCAAAATACTTGAGATAAGTGCAAAGAGTTTTTCCTTCATCTGAAAAGACTTCTTCCCTCTGTAAAGGCCAGAAACTCAGGTACTTTTTCAAAGACCTCTAAGATCAATCTAACAACGTGGTCTTAATACTGTCACCTCTGATTGATGTCAGGAAAATTAGGTGGGGCTGAGAGCAGATAACTCATCTTGCAAGAAAAAAGTCTCTTACTCAGCTCAAATGCTGCCGAGTTATCAAACAAAAATTACTTACGATGCCCTAACAAGAGAAAAGGGAATGGAAAAGACTGCATTTCAAAGACTTAGAGGCATGTGTTAGGCTAAGCCAAGTCAGGTATAGTTTTGTCTTTTGCACGCTTTATCATGCCCCAAGACTGAGCAGAAGTTCTGGCTTTTATTGAAGAAATTCCCATCAGGAAACTCTAGGGACAGATCTTCTTCACAGGAAACAATCGGCCTCTCCTTAGGAGGACGGGTGTGTGGGTGCAGCAGCCGGGAACATGTCTGTCTGTGTGCCAGCACGCATGCGTTGCCAGGGCTCACAGAGCGCCTCCTCCTGGAGGGTGCAGCTAAGTTCTATACTTCTCAGTCCGCCAGGACAAAGGCGGGCCTTTCC
Source organism: Sapajus apella (assembly GCF_009761245.1). Classification (NCBI taxonomy): domain Eukaryota; kingdom Metazoa; phylum Chordata; class Mammalia; order Primates; family Cebidae; genus Sapajus; species Sapajus apella. The sequence goes on from NW_022436960.1 coordinate 592,030, forward strand.
TCTAGGTTGACATTTAGAACAGAGGGGAAAATGGATCCCTGCTGTGAAAGCTAAGGAGGAGGGGCAATGCAGGAAGGGCCTGAGGGGCCCACGTGGCCACTGCTAGGGCCAACCTTCGAGGACGGTCTCAGAGCCAGGGCAGAGTCATGGTGGTAGGAACCTGGCAGCCTGATGCCTTTACTGCTCCTTGGAACCTACACTGGCTGCTCCTGCAAGAAGCGCCCACAAGGCGCATGGCAGGTGACTGGCAGGGAAACTGTGCAGAACGTTAATTAAAAAATTTGGAATCTATTCTTCCACTGTCACTGCTGCAATAACAAAGCTGAGTGGCAACCCTATTACATGTTAAGCCAGGGACACGCTGGGTGTGATGCATCTTGTTTTTAGTGTACTACAGTAAATTCAGGGTTGGGCCTTTTCCTAAATTGGTTTTACTTTCAGTATTCTGAGTCTTAGGGAATCTGCAGGAGCTCTGGAAGACAGGCAGGAATAATCTATAGCCCAACAGCACCTTTCACTAGAAACCCAACAGAAATGCAGGTTTAACAATGTTTTCAAGAAAAGAAATTATTCCAACAGCATGGACTCTTTATATATTAACAGAGGATTGTCCAGCCGTGGTGGTAATTGACAGGTATTTTTCCCTAGCTCCTCCCAGGGGCACGTTCAGGGCCCAGAGATCACTGTCATCAGGCAAGACTTTGCCCTCACCCATCGGCTTCAAGGTCCTGGGAGGACACGCCTCGGGGGAGAGTGGATTCTGGGCCCTGGGTCCCTGGCCCTAGCCCCACATGGGCCCTCTTACCCAGTCAGGGACAGGCAAGGCTGGTTTTCCCTGCTAACCAATATCTAGGGGTAAAATTTCAGGCTGTTGAAAAATGCTGAGGTGAGCAACCTCCTTAGATCAGGGAACCACACATCCAGGGAGCCCAAGGTGGCCCCAGATGACTCCCAGAACATGCTCCAGGTCGGGACAGATGCAGAAATGTCAAGAATCCTTGAAATTTTCCCAGCTGGACGTATCCTGATCAAGTGAAGTCAATGCAAAATCTACCTATCTCAAAAAAAGAGTGCCAAGTGCCAGGTGAGGCAGGTGGCCTCTGGGGGGCCACAAGGGCCCGCCTGGCAGCCCTAAAACGTGGGCGCGTCCTCCGCCCGGCATGTGTGAGCTTTGCTTCTGAAGTGTCTCTCAGTTCATTCATGTTCTTGAGATCATCTCACAGCAATTACTATTCTATAAAATTAAAACTGCTTTTAAAAAACCCTTAAGTCACCTTTGCTTGTATTGTATATAAAATATTTCCATTTTCTTAATGTTTCACCAATCTTTCCTCTGAATTTACCACACTGTAGTGTTTTTTGTTTGTTTGTTTGTGATGGAGTTTCGCTCTTGTTGCCCAGGCTGCAGTACAATGGTGCAATCCTGGCTCACTGTAACCTCCGCCTCCAGGGTTCAAGTGATTCTCCTGCCTCAGCCTCCCAAGTAGCTGGGATTACAGGTGCGCGCCACCACACTGGCTAATTTTTGAATTTTTAGTAAAGACGGGGTTTCACCATGTTGGCCAGGCTGCTCTAGAACTCCTGACCTCAGGTGATCCACCTGCCTCGGACTCCCAAAGTGCTGGGATTACAGGTGTGAGCCACCACGCCCGGTCACATACTGTAGCTTTTAACTGCTTGCTTCTGACTTCTAAAAAATGGCATAAGGCTTTTTGCTGTGGTTTTCATTTTTCTGCCATACACCTGACTCTCATGAACTGGGAAAATGTGAGGCTTTGGCTATGCAGGGAGTGGAGACCCAGGCACACAGCCCTGAGGACTCCGCAGACTCCCGGCTGGGCCAAGCCATCCCTACCTCGCTCCTCAGGAGAGTCTGGACGCTGCACTTGTGAGGGCAGGACACCACCACACAGGGACAGTCCGTGTCTTCATGTTTCTGCAGAGAGAGAAGGTACTGTCAGCTTTACACACACAACCTGTCTTCCTTAACCCCGCTGAGGTCCCCACAGGGCCCCCAGGAATGGCTCTGCTCACTGTCTTGGCCCCTCAGTTATGGCACTCACATTACGTATGGGTGAGTCATTACTGTCACAGAGTATGAGTGTCTCAGGACACCACAAGTATCTCCACAGATCTAGTGCTATCTGACCAGTGAGGGCGACGAGCCTGAGAACAGTCACAAGGGCTTCCCCTGAGCACTGTCTCCTCTGTCCAGAGCTGCTCCTGGTCCACACGGCACCTAACGTGCAGCGCTCAGGCAGGTATGGCCACTCACACACGCTCACAGCACAGGTGGACCTCGGAGCTGCGGACCCAGCTGGTGTCTGCCTCTGCTGGTTCAGAGAAGGATGGTCTCCCTTGGCCTCTCAGTCTGGAGTCTGGAAATGATGTTTCTCAAGTGTGTGAGAGAGGTGTGACCAACTAAGTATTTACATTACTAACCTAGAACGTTAATCTAGATGATCTTTAGTCCATGGAAAATTGGGTAAGTTTTGGGTTAGACCTTCTCTGATGGCACAGACTTCACCTTTGCTGAGGCTGCGTGATGGCGACTCTCAAGCCCAGTGCCATGGGCGCCTGCTGGGCACCTGACCACGAGCACAGCAAAGGCAAGGACTCCCCACAAGGACATCAACTGCAGGGACCCTGGGGAGAGACTGATGAGGCAGAGCTGGAGACGGTGCTGCGCTGAACAGTCCCTGCTGAGAGGAAGACTGTCGCAGTGGTTTCCCCGCGGCACAGACGCCTCAACCCTCCCCATCCATCTTTCCAGGTCCTCTTTTGGCCTCCAGTTATGCAGCTGTTCCGCTGAACAAACTGGGGAGGCCTCGCTGAGAGCCGCTGTCTGACTGGTGGGTCTGAGGGTGAGGAGGGCAGCGGCCCACCTGACGGAAGCTCGTCCTCGGAATGTGGGCACTCCTCTCCCCCAGGAGCTCGCTCTCCTTGGCATGTTTCCAAGGCCCAACTCTGCAGGCACCCACGGTGGGTCTGCGGCACAGGAGGGACACCTACAAGGTCAGAGCTGTCCTGCTCCTGGGCCTGGTGCCGAGGCCCACAGTGCTCACCGAGGGCCAGTCCATCACCATCCCAAGCTGAATAGCAGGCACTGGACGGGCCCAGCCTGACCACAGGCCTCACTCAGGGGAGATGCCACATGGGGACAGCAGGGCACTGGACGCAGACTCCCACCCAGCCTAGCTGCGCTCAGAGCCACAGTCCCCAGTACCACTGTCGAGGCTTCCTTTGTCTTTCAGTGGGAAACCCTGGCACAGGTGGCTTCACCTTCCTGGCCTCACACCTCATCTGTAAATGAGGTGGCTGGAGCTCACTCCCAGGGTGCTGAGGACTGACTGAGGTCAGGGGCCTAGGGAGCCCAGCAGAGGTCTGGAAACGTGGTAAGTGCTCTGTGGATGCTGAGTCTCCTCCGAACCCGCCCTCACTCCACCTCCATTCACCCGGCAGGATGCTGGCCAGTGTGGGCATCAGCACAGAGACAGCTGGATGAAGACTGACAATCCCTACTGCAGCCAGGCAGAGGGAGACTGGCATGCCTCTGGAGGAGAACAGGGATGGGCCTCGGGGCAGGGAGGCTGAGGAAGAAGGGCATGAAGGGAAGCAGTGTGGCCAGGGAAGAGGAGAGCAATCAGTATCTTTCTGTGTTTAACTTACAACAACCCCACACCAAACTACACTCCCAGTAGCATGGGGATGCATGTTTCCACACCGTTGCCAATTCTATCGCAAAATCTTTGGCAATCTGATAGGTAAAAAAATGGGGTGAGTGGGACCTGCAATTCTTTAGTAATGTGTGGTTAAGCACACACACACACACACACATATATATATATATATATTTGAGACAGTCTGTCGCCCAGGTTGCAGTGCAGTGGTGTGATCTCAGCTTGCTGCAACCTCCACCTCCTTCAAGTGATTCTCCTGCCCCAGCTTCTGCGCGTCACCATGCCCAGCTAATTTTTGCATTTTTAGTAGAGGCAGGGTTTACCATGTTGGCCAGGCTGGTCTCAAACTCCTGATTTCAAATGGTCCATCCACCTCGGCCTCCCAAAGTGCTGGGATTACATGTGTGAGCCACCGCACCCAGCCTTAAGCAGATTTTTGATATTAATCGTTTCTATTTCTTTTCCTGTGAACTGCCTTTTCACAGCTTTTGGCTACTACGGTAAGTTGAATAATGTCCCCCAAAATTCTTGTCTATCTAGAAACTCAGAATGTGACCTTATTTGGAAACAAGATTTCTGGCGATGTAATCAGTTAAGATGAAGACAGCCTGGCATCGGGCAGGCCCTAAATCTAAACACTGCTGTCCTTAGAAGACACGAGGACATGCACTAGAAGACGGCCATGTGAACATGGGGGCAGAGGTTGGAGCGACACAGCCATGAGCCACGGAAGGCCAAGCCCTGCTGGTGGCTCCGGAAACTGGGAGGGGCAGGGAAGCCTTCTTCCCAACAGATGTCAGAGACAGTGGAGCCTTGGTTTTGCATTTCTAGACCCAGAACTTAACAGGATAAATTTCTGTTTTTGCAAGCCAGCAACTTTGTGTTACTTTGTTACAATAGCCAAAGGGAAACAACACATTCATTAAAATAAAAAAACCCTGACTCTTCTGATTTTTAATTTGCCTATTAATGAAATCAGTCCTATCTATGAAATTAAATGTAATTCTGATACACACAAGCATGTATGTGCACACATGTGTGAGATGAAAAGCACAGCTCAGGAGCGGTGGCTCACACTTACAATCCCCGCACTCTGGGAGGCCGAGGCTGGTGCATCACCTGAGGTCAGGAGTTCTAAATGAGCCTGGCCGATATGGTGAAATCTCTACTAAAAAATACAAAAAAATTAGCTGGGAGTGGTGGCACGTGCCTGTAATCCCAGCTACTCGTGAAGCTGAGCCATGATAATTGCTTGAATCCAGCAGACGGAGGTTGCAGTGAGCCGAGGTCATGCCACTGCACTCTAGCCTGAGTGACAGAGTGAGATTCTGTCTTTAAAAAAAAAAAAAAGAAAGAAAGAAAAAGAAAAGAAAAAAGAAAAGCATAACTACATAGTGAACACCCATGAAACCAACACCCAGGTCCAGGAGCATGACGGATAATGTCCATCTATGTACCCGTGTCAACCTCTCCCACCTTACCCTCATTCTCCCCTAGGGAGTTCCCATTAAAACCACAACCCTGAATTTTGTATTTCTGTTTCTAAAAAGGTTTCACCACATTTATGTGTGACAAATGAAACACTGTTTCTTTTTTTTGTTTGTTTTTTGTTTTTTTTGAGGCGGAGTTTCACTCTTGTTACCCAGGCTGGAGTGCAATGGCGCGATCTCGGCTCACCGCAACCTCCGCCTCCCGGGTTCAGGCAATTCTCCTGCCTCAGCCTCCTGAGTAGCTGGGCTAACAGGCACGCGCCACCATGCCCAGCTAATTTTTTGTATTTTTAGTAGAGACGGGGTTTCACCATGTTGACCAGGATGGTCTCGATCTCTTGACCTCGTGATCCACCCGCCTCGGCCTCCCAAAGTGCTGGGATTACAGGCTTGAGCCACCGCGCCCGGCTCATTTTTTTTTAAATTTTGTTAACATAGACTTCTACCATGGGAGTCTTCTGGACTTGGCTCACTATTACGCTTTAGACTAATCTGCCTATTGCAAATAACTGCAGGCCCCTAACTTTCACTGCTGCATGACACACCTCCCTGTCGTGTAACACTGTGACACCATTTCCACCTGCTGACGGGTGCTCCGGCTGTTTCCAGATTTCCGCTGCTCTGGTCACACCTGGCCACATTTCTTGGGGGGGGGGGTGTGTGTGGGGGTGTGTGTGTGTGTGTGTGTGTGTGTGTGTGTAAGTTTCTCCTATACATCCAGGGGAAGAACCGCTGGTTAACTGAATGCCTGAATGTCCAACCTAATAGGACACTGACAGTTGATTTCCAAATTGGCCAAACCTACGTAGACTTCCACAACGTATGCTCTCCCATAGGGTGAGATCTCTATCATCCTGATCTTCACTAGTAACAGAATTGTTTAAAGAATGATAGTCCAGGATTTCTGGGCTAAATCTAAAAGGTTTCCTGACACTTTAAATTATGCTGACCTATAAATTTAAAAAATGATAAAACTTGAAAATAGCTGGCATACTGTATATACCATAGTTTAAATGTAGAAAAGAGATTCTCATGTGAACTGCAACGGTCCAGAGTTTCAATGCATTCTCAGCACATTTTGTCAACATTTGATGTTGTGACCCACCACAAGCAGGGAATGCAGGAGAATCAGAATGACCTGGGCTCTCGGCCTCCCTGTATCAGAACTGTTCTGAGAAATAAACTCAATGAAGGCCTGAGGGGATGAAACTAAGGGTGTCAGAGAGTTGAAAAAATCAAAATATGTGGGAACCAAATCACACCACTGAAAAGAGAGGTGAGCGAGGGCAAGTCACAGAACCAGGCCTGGGGTGAAGGAAGCCAACCAGCAACGGCCCTCCCCTCATCAGGCCGAGAGGCAGGGCAGCTGCACTAGCAGGACCCCAAACACCCGTGCTTGCTGAGATGCCTGCCCGCCCCGAGAGAAGTCGACACACACCTTAAGATGCCCTCTACTACCCACACTGCTCTAGCGGGTTTAAACTAGTTTCACCTTAAGTGTGTAGTGTGATTTATGAGGAATATTTCCACAACTCAGCCCCCAAACTTGCTCATTATCATTCTGTGCTTTCCATCTACTCTCTTTCTCTTGTGTCTTTTAGTTGACTAATTCAAGACCCAGATCAAATGAAAGGCAACCTCCTCACTAAAACCTTCCTTGCCACTCAGGCTACGCTATTAAAACTGGTCCTTCCTTGTTGGCATGTTATTAATGTTACAATCACAGTACTTCCCATACCAACAGGAATTAAACTGTGCATCTGGCTGTCTCTCTCATCAGACTGTAAACTGAAGTAGAGAGTGCGACTTATTCTCGTGTATATCCTGAGCAACGAGGGCAGGGTCTGGCGCCGTTTTGTGAATCCATACGCTATACTGATGCTTAAAACCTGACCTGTTACAGCCTCATCTGGTGTTCAGAGTCAGTTTAACAGACATGCTCTACAATTCCTGCTCAAACAAAAATCAGTTGTTGGATTCTATTCTGCAATAAAGGTAACTGATTTTGGCAAGAAGCAAAGTATAACTTTGATAGCTATGTATTTATTTATTTTAAGTTCCAGGGTACATGTGCAGGATGTGCAGGTTTGTTACACAGGTAAATGTGTGCCACAGTGGTGTGCCGCACAGATCAACCCATCAACTAGGTATTAATCCAGCATCCATTAGCTATTCTTCCTGGTGCTCTTCCTCTCCTAAACCCACAGCCCCAGTGTGTGTTCATCCCCACAGTGTGTCTATGTGTTTTCATGATTCAGCTGCCACTTACAAGTGAGAGCATGTGATGTTTTTCTGTCCCTGCATTAGTTTGCTAAGGATAACGTCTTCCAGCTCCATCCATGTCCCTGCAAAGGACATGATCTCCCTCTTTTTTTTTTTTTTTTTTTTTTTTTTGAGACGGAGTCTTGATCTGTCACCCAGGCTGAAGTGCAGTGGCGTGATCTCGGCTCATGGCAACCTCCACCTCCCACGTTCAAGCGATTCTGGTGCCTCGGTCTCTGGAGTAGCTGGGATTACAGATGTGCTATCACCCCTAGCTAATTTTTATGCTTTTAGCAGAGATGGGGTTTTACCATGTTGGCCAGGCTGGTCTTGAACTCCTGACCTCAGGTGATGAACCTGCCTTGGCCTCCCAAAGTGCTGGGATTACAGGTGTCAGCCACCGTGCCTGGCAGATCTTTCTTTTCTTGGAGTTTTGCTCTTGTTGCCCAGGCTGGAGTGCAATGACACAATCTCAGCTCACTGCAACCTCTACCTCCCGGGTCCATCGATTCTCACGCACAGCCTCCCAAGTAGCTGGGATTACAGGCATGTGCCACCACGCCTGGCTCATTTTGGTTTTTTAGTAGAGATGGGGTTTCTCCATGTTGGTCAGGCTAGTATCGAACTCCTGACCTCAGGTGATCTGTCTGCCTTGGCCTCCCAAAATGCTGGGATTACAGGCACAAACCACCACATCCGGCTGATCTCCTTCTTTTTCACAGATACATCATATTCCATGGTATATATGTATCACATTTTCTTTATCCAGTCTATCACTGATGGGCATTTAGGTTGATTCCATGTCTTTGCTATTGTGAATACTGCTTCAATGAACATACGTGTGCATGTGTCCTTATAATAGAATGATTTATATTCCTTTGGGTATATAGCCAGTAATAGGATTGCTGGGTCAAATGGTATTTCTGCCTCTAGATCTTTGAGGAATCGCCACACTGTCTTCCACAATGGTTGAACTAATTTACACTCCCACCAATAGCATAAAAGCATTCCTTTTTCTCTGTAACCTCGCCAGCACCTGTTGTTTTTTGACTTTTTAATAATCACCATTCTGACTGTCATGAGACAACAATATATTAACATATGTCAGGCCTGAAGTCCTGTTCATCAGGCATGTGTCTCATTCACTGGAATTTAACAACTGGGGGAATTATTATTTTTGTTTTAGAGAGGGGGTCTTGCTTTGTTGCCCAGGCTGGTCTTGAACTCCTGGCCTCAAGCAATCCTTCTGCTTTGGTCTTCCAAAGTGCTGGGATTATAGGCACGAGCCATCACACATAGCCTGGAGGAATTATTTTGACTATGACAAAACACTATTGCTATTTTCCAAAGGAAGGGGAAGGCACAGTTCTTAGAAGTCCTTTTTTCTTTGAGACAGGGTCTCACTCTGTCACCTAGGCTGAGTGCAGTGGTGTCATCATGGCTCACTACCAGTCTCAACCTCCCTGCCTCAAGTAATCTTCCTGCCTCCACCTCCCGAATAGCTGGAAATATAGGTATGCTCTACCACACCTGGCTAAATTTTTATTGTTTATAGAGGCAGAGTCTTGCTGTGTTGCCCACACTGGTCTCCAGCTCCAATGCTCAAGCAATCCTCCTGCTTCAGCCTCCCAAAGTGCTGGGCACACAGGTGTGAGCCACCACACCTGGCCTCAAAAGTTCTTAATAACTGGAAACATCTAAAGTATCATACAAGAAAAAGATCATGCGATGTAAGAAAGACATGGGCACAGAAAAATTACAGAAAGCAGGGTAAATACAGAGATTATGAAGTATTTACCATTAAAACCCATGGAGAAAACTGCAATTACTTTTGCACCAACCTAAGAGAATACATCTTATTTCATAGAGAAAAGCAAAGGAAACTCCCTACATTTGGTCATGAGAGCTCCATGCTGGGCGCGATGGCTCTCGCCTCTAAGGCTGAGGTAGGCAGATGGCTTAAGCCTAGGAGCTGGAGACCAGCCTGGGCAACATGGCGAGACTCTGTCTCTACTAAAAAATACAAAAATTAGCCAGGCATGGTAGCATGCGCCTGTAGTTCCTGGGGTGGGAGGACTGCTTGAATCTGGAGGCAGAGACTGCAGGGAGCTGAGACTGTGTCACTGCACTCCAGGACTGGATGACACAGTGAGGCTCTGTCTTAAAAAAACAAACAAACAAACAAAAAACACACTCCACAGTTATCTGGCAGGAACTGGATGGTGGTCACACCCTGGCTGAAGTGCCCTGATGCCTCCCCTCAGTCACTTCATGGCTAAGCCCACAACAGCCTCTCGGCAGCCTTGGAGAGTGTGCCCAGGCCCCCGTGAGTTCTGTCCTCCTCTACACTCGCTCCAGCCCCATGGCCCTGCAAACCACCACAGTCACCCCCACCTGCAGCCTGCGTAGCTCCACTCCCCATTCTCCCCCAAGTCCGTCACCCTCCATTCACTGGGCATCCCCTCGGCAGGACATCCAGGTTCTCCACAAGCACTGGGGGTCACCCTTACCTCATACCCAACCTGCTGGCCAATCCTACCGTCCCACCTTCAGGTGCACCCCAGTACAACTGTCCGCACCCCAGCCACACCAGGCCTTGCCCCGAGGCCCCACTCACCTCCCCAGCTCTGGGCTGTCCAGTGCCTTTCCCTCCCCCTCTGGCTGCCACACCGCCCTCACATCTAGCCTGTGCTCCACACAGCACCTGAACCCCACAGCCCTGCCAGCTCCAGCTCAGGGTCCACATGCTCCCTTGCTGTCCTATGACTGCTTCAGAGAAGCCAGTGCTGATCGTCCCTCTTCCCTGAGTCTGCCTGAGGTTTATTCACAGCACTGATCACCACCTGAAGTTACATATTTGTTAGTATCTTTTCCCGCTTAGAGGAGCTTCACCACTGAGTCCCCAGCTCCTGGAACGCTGCTCCGCGCACAGTAGGTGCCCAAAAGGTGTTTGTTCAACAAATGGATCATTTTAGAAGTGTGTCCTGCACCCCCAACATCTCTGCTTTCCTCTTTAATTCACACACCCAGCCACACACTCACCCCCATTCACACACTCAGCCCCACACTCTCACACACACAGAAACACACAATGCAGAACTGTGCCAATATAACCCAAGTATGAGAAGTTCTCTCTTCAAGATAAACAGCTGCATTTCCATGTTGTAGGATAAATTAGCCTATCGTAAGTGATGGTTATGTCACAGAGCTGTAATAAGATCAGGCAATCTATCAACATTTTGAGGCCCTTCCTTAGGACAAGTTAAAAATTCTACCTTTCTTGAATAACTATTCATTTTCTGACACCCCAAATGACAGTCAATCAAGGCAATGGGAAATGTTAACCAAATAAATCAAAATAGGCAAAACAAATAAAGCTTAACTCTGAAATGAAGTCTGATAAAAACTGCTATTTACTCCTATCTTTTCTCTTTATTCCTGTTAGAATAGTCATTTAAAAAGCTATTCAGCGGGAAACTGATCTATGAATTGGGCACAAGATGTGTGAACAGGAAAAACACCACACCTGCAGCGTGATCATCGGAACCTGACTCTTGCAGTGGCTGCACGTGGCTTCCCGGTATTTACATGCTTTTTCCACGTGGTCTCGAAGGTCTTTCCTCAAGACCTTTTCTTTGCAGTCAGCACGCACACATGGAAGTTCTTCAAACTGGCAATCATTTTTTAAATGCACCTGTAAGACAGACCATTCAAAGTTCTTAACTGGGCAAAAACCCCTCAATCTCAAATGCCAGAAAGGTTTCTCCTCTGCTGTTAGACCAGTCTTTCACAGCAAAGAGTAACAAATACGCCAAGAGACACTGAATTTCATATTCTATCTCGTGATTCCTCAAACTATATTGTTGTTGAAGAATTAAGTCAACTCTGCTTCCTGGATAGATAAATGAGTATCTGCCAAGAACTTTGTTTTATTCCAGTTCAAATAATTTTCTAGGCTAAATATGATACTAATAAAAAAATACAAGAAGTATGTCGAATTTCATGGGCCTTCTAAAATTAAAATCCAACTCAGATTTTCTCTATTGTAAATAGGGTTGGGAGTGCTTAAGAACCAGTTGGCAATTCTATCAATGATGTCATAAAAATAACAACTTAGAGGGTGGTTCTCACTGCTTTCCTATTTGGCTGTGTTTTGAAAAACTAACGTCAACATGGTCTTAAAGTGCCCCATCCTACTGATCACTTCATCCACTAGACGTAAGAAACTCGGATTCCTCCAGTACCAGCCTCTAGTGCCTCTGCGCTACTCACCAACAGATGTCCCAGTGTTAACTGCTCTGCACAACCTCGGCTTTCATTCCGACAGTAGATCTGAAGAGCTAGAATTTCTCTCTTACAGCAATTATCCTTAAACACCTGAAAATGAAAGATCATTATTTTAGAGGATTAATATTTCTAAATCTCCACATGCTGCTACTTTGGACAATGCAAAACCACTTAAAAAAACAAAACACAAGGGAGCAACTCTTAAGTGGACTTCAGAAAGCATTAAGGACCATCTTGATTTCTACAAGTAGAATGAAGACGCTGCCCCTACTAAGAGACACAATTTAAACAACATTAACTGTTACCTTTTATTAGTTAAGCCAAAAGAAAATGAATTAACTTAATAATTAAAGGTCACTCTGGAGCATCTAAACATCTTCTGTTAACTTTGACATAATCTCAGGACGAGGGCAGAGGACTAGGTTCACAGTCAGACTCTGGGGTCTTCCGGGAGCCAGCACTGAGCAGGTGGCCAACGTGGTCCGACTGCCACCAGAGGACAAGAGCAGAATCTGACACAACTAAATACATTTTATAGATTGCTTGCTGGAGACACGGAGAGACCACGTCAGAGATCATATGTGGGGAATGATTTGTAAAACTGTTGATTCCTTCTAAAGGTCACGCTGTTAAAACTCGTTTTTCACCAAAAAAGCAGCATTAGCCATTAGCCTGTGGTTGAAAAAAACTCTCTTAAAACATATATTGCAGTATGAAGTTAGTCTAACAATGAAAACATTTCCCTGTGAAAATGAAAACGAGGCTGGGCATGGTGGCTCAAGCCTGTAATCCCAGCACTTTAGGAGGCCGAGGCAGGAGGACTGCTTGAGCCTGGGAGTTGGAGACCAGCCTGGACAACCCAATGAGACCCTATCTCTACAAAAAAGTTTTTAAAAAATCAGCTGGACAAGGCAGCAAGGACCTGTAGTCTCAGCTTCTCAGGAGGCTGAGGCAGGAGGACTGCTTTAGCCTGGGAGCTCGAGGATGCAATGAGCCGTGATCACACCACTGCACTCCAGCCAGGGCGACAGTGTGAGACCTCCATCTCTTTTTTTTTAAAAAAAAAAAAAGAAGAAAGGCCGGGCGCGGTGGCTCAAGCCTGTAATCCCGGCACTTTGGGAGGCCGAGGCGGGTGGATCACGAGGTCAAGAGATCGAGA
>NW_022436960.1:605307-642140 GCF_009761245.1 Sapajus apella
GGGTTCAGGCAATTCTCCTGCCTCAGCCTCCTGAGTCGCTGGGATTACAGGCACGCGCCACCATGCCCAGCTAATTTTTTATATTTTTAGTAGAGACGGGGTTTCACCATGTTGACCAGGATGGTCTCGATCTCTTGACCTCGTGATCCACCCGCCTCGGCCTCCCAAAGTGCCGGGATTACAGGCTTGAGCCACCGCGCCCGGCCCTTTTCTTTTTTTTTTTAAGAGACAGGGTTGGCCAGGAGCAGTGGCTCATCCCTATAATCCCAGCACTTTGGGAGGCTGAGGCAGGTGGATCACCTGAAGTCAGGAGTTCAAGACCAGTCTGGCCAACATGGTGAAACCCCATCTCTACTAAAAATATTTTTTAAAAAATTAGCTGGGTGTGGTTGCAGGTACCTGTGGTCCCAGGTACTTGGGAGGCTGAGGCAGGAGAATGGCTTGACCCAGGGGGTGGAAGTTGCAGTGAGCTGAGATCGTGTCATTGTACTCCAGCCTGGGTGACAGAGCGAGACTCTGTCTCAAAAAGAGATGGGGTTTCACTCTGTCACCCAGGCTGGAGTGCGGTAGTGCAATCATGGCTCACTACAGCCTTAAACTCCTGGGCTCAAGCGATCTTCACACCTCAGCCTCCTGAGTGGACTGAACTACAAGTGCATGGCACCAAGCCCAGGTAACTTTTTAATTTTCATTTTTGTAGAGATGGGGTCTTCATATGCTTCCCAGGCTGGTCTCCAACTCTTGAGCTAAAGTGATCCACCTGCCTCAGCCTCCCAAAGTGCTGGGATCACAGGCGTAAGGTACCCACCCACCCCTCTCTCACTCTTTCTAACACAACCTACAATAGCTTAGTCCAAAGGCATTTCTAAGAAACTCCTGCCTGTTGCTCTATGAAGGTGGAATAACAGGACTGCTGAGAGAAACAGAATCAACAGCTGTTAAAAATAAACTAATTTGGAGCCAAAGCTTTTCTTTCATAAATATGACTAAATAAAAAAAAGGTCATGACTTAAGATACTAAAGTCAACAGAACTTTGGAATGGAAAAGATCTGAGACTATTTACTTCAAATGTCCCTGTTTACAGATGAGGACCAGAGGCCTCCATCCCTGGATGACCTGCTGATGGGTAGACCCGGGTCACCCAGGGCCCAGACAACTCCACTCTTTCCATGAGGGTCCACAGCTTGAGTGCATCTCATTCATGATTCTTTGACAAAACTTGTCAATTTTTCTTCAGCTACTGACGTCATTAAAATATGGGGATAATGATTCTGCATAACGAAACAGAGATACTAAAAAAATAATCTCAGCCATTGTTGTGAGCTTCTCTCTCACTCACACGTTAGGCACATGCTCACAAGGCAGCCTGGTACCATGCTAGGACAAGGTACAGAGCAGAGGGGAGGGGCTGTCTTCCCTCAGAGGAACTAACCAAGTCTTCAGCAGTAGGAGGTAAATGTGGAGAAAGGAAGGGTACAGGGCCAGGTGGCCAATTCCACCTCTCCACCTTCCAGAGTGGCTCTATGGGATGCCCTTGTCTCTGCCAGCAATCCTCAATTCACTGCACTCACCTGTGTTGCCCTGACCAACAAACCCAATCTTTAGACAGGAAAACCCCAGAGCAAGAATTTTGTTGTACAACTTAATAACCTGCATTTAAAAAATGGTTGGATTCATTACTCAAAGTATGGAAACACATATTTTTATTGACATTTTAAGCACTTTAAGAATGAATTGCTGAGTACAGTGGCTCATGCCTGTAATCCCAGCACTTTGGGAGGCTGAGGCAGGCAGATCACCTGAGGTCAGGAGTTTGACATCAGCCTAACCCGCATGGTGAAAATCCCATCTCTACTAAAAATACAAAAATTAGCTGGGCATGGTGGCTTGTGCCTATAATCCCAGCTACTTGGGAGGCTGAGGCATGAGAATCACTTGAACCTGAGAGGCAGAGGTTGCAGTGTGCCGAGTTGCATCACCTCGCTGCAGCCTGGGCGATAAGAGCGAAACTACACCTCAACAAGTTTCAAACTCCAAGTGTGCCTGGCAGGGTTTAGCAGCACATGGATGACTGCTGGTCTCCATGAGAAGGACCAGGCCCCAGGCGAGAAGCTGGTGGCTGGCTGGCAGCCCCATCCTCTTGAGTGTGCAGACACACCCACAGGCTCTAGCTGAGGACAACCACAGGGGTAAGAAGGCGCTAATCTCACTCATGGCTAATGACTTCAAGGTATCACCAGAGGCGGGAGGGGGTGGGGAGTGCAAACTCAAATGAACCCCTCAGCCTAGCATGTCTGAAGGTAAAATCTAGTGTAGGAGCCGAGTAGAAGCTGTCTGGGATAAAGACCCGTGATAACAGAAGTGACACAACCACAGACAGCTCTGCCAGGGACAGGCCTCTCAGCACTTTGCTCCCATCAACCCCCTTACTCCTCACACCAGCTCCCAGCATCTTGGCAGGCGATATGATTATTACAGGTGAGGGGGTGAAGGAGCTCACGGAGCTCACACCGCAGGGGAGTGGTCAAGTGGATCTGAACCCACTGTCCACCCAGGTGATCATGAGGTACAGCGTCCCGCCTGGGAGGCTGTGGCATCCACTGCCAAAACTGAGGGAACGTGTCATGCCAGAGTGCCAAATGCAAACTGTGTGAAAAGTACTACCCAGCTGAAAACGTGACAAAATGATTAAAAAAAAAAAACAAACCAAGAATACCTTATCTTTAACGATGCTCTCTTGACACGCGGTACATTTTGGACTTGAGGAG
Source organism: Sapajus apella (assembly GCF_009761245.1). Taxonomy (NCBI): domain Eukaryota; kingdom Metazoa; phylum Chordata; class Mammalia; order Primates; family Cebidae; genus Sapajus; species Sapajus apella. The sequence goes on from NW_022436960.1 coordinate 608,077, forward strand.
CTGTGGGGAAACACACACGACCGCATTAGAGTGGAGTCCCTTTCCTGAGGGGACTCAGGAGATTCCCGGAGCATTCGCTCTACGGTCAGGCCTGCGCAGCGGCTCACAGCAATAAGCAGAGCTTCAGGTCGCCCTCGTGATTTGCGTTATGGAGGAAGCCATGGGAGAAAAGGGCTGCATTTTTTAAATGGCGATTTTTTTCAAAAGGAAGTTACCAAGCAGAGCAGCTTAGTTCAGTCCCACTTGGAAAGCCCCCTGCACTTAATGTAAAAGTGAAATTTTATTTTAGAAACCAAAGCCAGGTGTCTGCAGAGCAGACAGGTGTGAATACCTGTGCCCTTAAATGACTGGCTTATTTCCAGGTGTGTCTCCTCCATGGAACTGTGAGCTTCCTCAATAAAATACCGCAACACATATGAGGGGCGCCAAGGCTCTGCGGGCAGAGTGGAACGATGTGGGCGGGATGGGTCAGACAAATGGAGGCCTCAGTAAACTCAGATGCGGGGTCCCACAGTACCTCCCCAGCAGATTCACAAGCGGGGCCCAGGGGCTTTTACGGACTTCTTCAGGGCTTTACACCGCTAGAGGTTTTATTTTAAAGAAACGAATGAAGGACAGAGTAAAGCTAAGGGCCAAGGAGGTGGCAGGTGGGGGGCCGGGCAAAGGCGCCTACCTCAGCAGGGCAGCCATGCAGCTCTCGCAGAAGCGGTGGCCACACTCGGTCTGCTTCGGGCTGCACAGCACCAGGCGGCACTTCTCACACTTGTACTTGTCTTCTACGGCCTTCACAAACTTCTCCTTGTAACCTCCTTGCTCAGGGACAAAAATCGGCGTCCCTGCACTGCGGTCAGTGTGCAGCTTCAGCGGCGGGTTGGTCTGCAGCGTGCCAGGGGAGTCCATCTTCTTACTCGACTCCATTTTAGGAAGGAGGTGTTCTGCTGGGAAGGACAGTAAAGAGCGCGCCGTCACATCCTCATGCCGGGAAACACACAGCTTTGGGAAGGCAAAAGCGTCTGAGACGTGCTGTCTTTTGGTTTTAGGTAACACAAGAATCCTTCCAACTTTAATATGTGTTGGGAACAAAACATGATCAAATATGCTTCCTTCCTTTATATTTTACCCAAACACACAGAAACTATTGATATTACTATTCAAAGAACTTCCTAAAAGGTGTACTTAATAAATTGGGCGAGGCACAGAGGCGCACACCTGTGGTCCCAGCTCCTTGGGAGGCTGAGGTAGGAGGACTGCTGAGCCCGGGAGGTAGAGGCTGCCCTGAGCTATGACGGCACCACTGCACTCCAGCCTGAGTGCAGAGCGAGGCTGTCTCCACAAATTTAAAAAGGTTAGTAATAAACAGAGTATTTTTGAGGTTTAAAAAAATTACACATACAGTACTACTTTGCTGTGTCGTAACTCTGAATTCAATGCATCATTCTGAGCTTTTGGCTGAACAACGGCTGTTCTCAGCCAGTTTTCCTTCCTCTCTGACTTCTGCTAGATGAGTCTCGATGCCACAACTCAGGGTGGCCTGGTCAACCTGCTTCTGGAGCCCAGGAGCTGCTCCTTCCCGGGGAAGCCCTGTGAGGTGTGCCCACAGTACCCAAAGTGCTCCGTTTTGACGTCCACCCTCATCTTATTAATCTAGCACCACCATGACCCAGCAGGCTGAGCACAGAGCTGCGGGGTGGGCCCACTGTGGACGACAGAGCACGCCACACCACGGTGTGCTGGAGAGGAGCATGTGAGGGGTGTGGCTCCCTGCGTGCACAAGGGGGCTCAGGTAGATGCCAATGTACCCAAGGGCTGTGCTGGTAGAGGGGACACCACACGGGTCTCTCTTCCACACCTGCTGACAAGGTACTCTGTGAGACTGGCTGCCTCCCACCTGCAGGTTCCCACCAACAGGTAAAGCAAACGGCTCCCCAAAATGAGCCACAAAGGTCCCCGGCCTGCACAGCTCTGCCAAAGGATACCTCAAGATCAAGTAAACGACAATAACCAGGAACGTGAAGGAGTTGAATTGAGTTCCTGAAGAAACTTGAGCTTTAATAAAAATTACACTGTGCACTCATAAACACACTAATAATTTGATCGATCATCCTAAATACATGCTAACACTTATCCAAAGCACAAATTAAATGTTTCCAGATGGTGGAATGAAGTCTGGCTTCTCTTGTCTTTGTTTTCTGGATACCGTGCAGTGGCCATTTTTACAAGGAAAAAATCCTTGTGAATGCTGGCCAGTGTGGAGGTCAGTTTGCACACCATGAACTTTCTTGAAAAGTTTTTGCCCAGTGCCTTATGACCTTTATGAGGTCTCTGCAGGGCAGCTCCGGCCCAGATGCCCTTCCTGTCTCAGGCTCAGCCACACCACTCCCCTCCTGTAACAGCTCCTGGCCGGCCCTGCACCCCCATGTACCTTGGTAAGGAATGAGGGGCTGTGAAGGGAGGAGAGGGACCCAGTGAGCACCAGACTCAGAAGCCTCAGGGAACACCGCTGCCTCGACCAGCCGCCTCACATCAGCCACCTCTGCACTGCAGGGTTTTTCTTGTGTAGAATTTCCCACCTCCACACCTCCTCCATCCTCTCCCATGACACGGTAACGCCTCAGGTAAACAGAGGAAGTTTCTTTCAAAACTAACTCACCATCTCCCTCAAAAATGCACTGCGTTCCTTCGCTCAATTCATCTATGTTTGCTACTTAGAGAAGTAGGAGCCAAATTCCTTCCACTCCTGAGGTCCTGGGCATGGGGGGGAGGTAGCTGTTGGGTGGGCAGCAAAGCCCCTCCTTCCAAGCCCCATTCTTGCTGCCTGCATGAAGCTGATAGGCACATGAGCTGACAGCCTCCCAGCCCGACTTCACAGCTAGGAGAAAACAGGAATGAACGCTGGCAGCAGAGAACTTCAGAGACTGATGAACTGGCGTTCCAGCCACTGGGTCAGCTTCACAAAACATTGCTGTGGCAAAGTGTGGGAAATTGCTTACTTGTGAAAACAAAAAGTTTTTAAAACGTTGATGTTAAGGTATATGTATCGTAGGTGTCTTTTCTGTCTTTGCTTACAAACTTGCTGGTCCATTACGATGCTCACTCATCTTTCCAAGCCAAGCAGCAAGGGCAGCTGGTGCTAGCCTTGACCGCCAGGTATCAGGGTCAACCAGCCCCGACCTGTGGCCCTGGCCTTGGCTGCCACTCTGCTCTCCACACTGGCCCGATGTCCCTCAGGTGCTCTGAGTTCCCCTAGGCCCAGCCAGGCCACTGCAGAACCCACCCAGACACACGCAGGCCAGCCCCCCACCTTCTCCAGGAGGCCACCCTCCCACCCTCCCCTCTCACTCAACTCCTGCAGCCCGCTCTGTGCTTTCCCGGACCTCCTGCTGCTAAGACTGCATATAACTATGTTTCTCCAGGGTATATCCCCTAGAACAGAGAATCAGGAATTGGCAAACTACAGCCTCTGGGTCAAATCTAGCCAGCAGCCTATTTTTGTAAGGTCTTTGAACTAAGAATACTTTCTAGATTTTTTTTTTTTTTTTTTTGAGATTGAGTCTTGCTCTGTTGCCAGGCTGCAGTAAAGCGGCACAATCTCAGTTCACTGCAAACTCCGCTTCCCGGGTTCAAGCAATTCCCCTGCCTCAGCCTCCCGAGTAGCTGGGACCACAGGCACGCGCCACCACACCCAGCTAATTTTTTATATTTTAGTAGAGGTGGGGTTTCACCATGTTGGCCAGGATGGTCTCGACCTCGTGATCTGCCCGCCTTGGCCTCCCAAAGTGCTGGGATTACAGGCGTGAGCCACCATGCCCAGCCTGCTTTTTAGATTTTTAAAGTGTTATAAAACAAAGACTAAGTGTGTATGTGGTTCACAAAGCCTAGGATATTTACTTTCTTGTCCCTAACAGAAAGAGGTGACCAGTCCCTGCTCTAGACTCTACATCTAGAGAACACAGAGGAGTTGCTGGCACATAGGTTGTATGAAAGGCCAATTTTGTAACTGAGCACCAAACTGCTCTCCAAAGCACAGGTAACAACAAACACTTCCACCAGCAGCACGGGGATTTCTGTGAACCTACACTCTCACCAACACTTACAGTTATCAGTCATCTTCATTTCTACCAACCAAGGACAAGAATCTTGCTGGCCCTCATCCTGGTTAGAAAGCTTTGGCATCTTTTCATATGCTGAGAAGCCACTTGTTTTTTCTTCTGTGAAATGCCAAATTGTGTCTCCTTGTCATTTTTTTCTTTGTGTGTGTGTGTTTTCAGGAGATGGAGACTCATTCTGTTGCCCAGGCTGGAGAACAGTGGTGCCATCATGGCTCATTACAGCCTCAACCCCTGGGCTCAAGCAATCCTCCCACCTCAGCCTCCAGAGTAGCTAGGATTATAGGCACATGCCACCAGTCCCAGCTAATTTTTTAGTTTTTTCAGGAGCTGGGGTTCTCGCTGCATTGCCCAGCCACCGCTCAAACGATCCTTCTACCTCAGCCTCCCAAAGTGCTGGGATTATGAGCATGAACAACTGCACCTGGTACTGTCATTTTTTAAATTGCATTATTTTCCCTTGCAATATTTATGTGGGGAGATCCTACATCTATTTACTCTGTTAACAGCTAATCCTTTGTTAGTTATACGTATTACAGATGTCTTTTCCCCATTTATGGCTTGACTTTGTTGTTTTAATTACTACACTTTACGTGTAGGTTTGTTACATAGATATACATGTACCAAGGTGGTTTGCTGCACCCATCAACCCGTCATCTATATTAGGTATTTTTCCTAATGTTATCCCTCCCTAATCCCCCCACCCCCTGCTCTTCCTCCCTTAGCTCCCCACTCCCTGTCAGGCCCCAGTGTGTAATGTTCCCCTCCCTATGTCCATGTGTTCCCACTGTTCAACTCCCATAGTGTTTGGTTTTCTGTTCCTGTGTTAGTTTGCTGAGAATGATGGTTCCCAGCTTCATCCATGTCCCTGCAAAGAAGATCAACTCATTTCTTCTTATGGCTGCATAAGTATTCCATGGTGTATATGTGCCACATTTTCTTTAACCAGTCTATCACTGATGGACATTTGGGTTGGTTCCAAGTCTTTGCTATCGTAAATAGTGCTGCAATAAACATACGGGTGCATGTATTTAGAAATATGGAACTGCTTCATTAATTTGCGTGTCATCCTTGCTCACGGGCCATGCTAATCTTTTCTATATTGTTCCAATTTTAGTATACGTGCTGCCAAAGCGAGCACTATGGCTTGACTTTATTTATGGTGTCTTTTAATGAAAAGAAATCTTAATTGTATTAGGCTGAGCCCATGTGGTGGCTCATGCCTGTAATCCCAGCTGGGAGGATCACTTGAGGTCAGGAGTCCAAGACCAACCTGGCCAACATGGTGAAACCCTGTCTCTACTAAAATACACAAATTAGGCGGGCATGGTGGCACACGCCTATAGTCCCAGCTACTCGGGGGGCTGAGGCAGGAGAATTGCTTGAACATGCCTATAGTTCCAGCTACTCGGGAGGCAGAGGTTTCAGTAAGCCCAGATTGTGCCACTCCACTCCAGCCTGGGCAACAAAGTAAGACTCCATCTCAAAAAAAAAAAAAAAAAAAATTCTGATTAACTTGTGAGTGATGCTGGTAAAAAAGGGACAGTCCAATATACACAGAAAAACAGAAGGCAGACCTAATTCTATCACAGAAGCAATGCCAAAAGGAGGAATTCTCAATGAGACTAGTAAATGAGCCACTATGTCAAATTGACAGATATTGCTCAAGGAAAACATGCTTTCTAAACAAAAGCTGAAGAAAGAAATGACATGAACCCTGAGCAGAGCTAGCCGGCAGCCCCATGACCTTCTGTAGCAATAAGATGGCCACAGGATTGAACTGGCTGCTGGGAAAGCAGGAGACAGACGCCTCAACAGGCACCAGAACCAGTGGACAGACAAGTCTCAGGTTTACTGATGGCCCCTGACTCTCCCAGTGATCAAGAGCCACCAAGAGCAGTCACCTCTGATCTGAAGTGTAAGAATCCTCTAATCACCTCCTGAAGCAGCTAGGACAATAGAGATGACATCTTAACTCCTCGAATAGGATATAAATACCTACCTGTCCTGCCTGAGCAAAGGAGTGTTTTGGATTTAGGAAAACCAACACTGCAGACACATTTCTCACAATCAACTCAGAGGCAGAGAGTAACAACCATCCCTACTGCTGGGCACTAGTCTGGTGGACCCCCTCAGACCAATGCAGTTGTGTGGGAGGGAAGCCACCAAGGTGAATCAGCCCCTGGTTACCCACCACCGATGTAACACAGAGGGCAAGAACCTCAAGGTCGCCAAGGAAACATTTCTATCTGTAGGACCAAGTTCTCAACAGCAGGGAGGGCAGTTTTTACTAACAGGTCCTCAACCCAACAGGTACACAACAAATACCAACAATGATAATTCACTGCATCTTTTATGATATTTATCCTTGTAAGCCACCTTAAATCTCCTGTGGAATCAGGTAAGGTGTACATAAATTTGGCAAACTCAAAAGTGATCATAATTTACAAATTTAAATTATGTCCTAGAATATTAAATTTAAATTATGACTACTAAGTAATGTCCACAAAAATGGCTGCGTAAGGAACTCAAAGTCCATCCTTCAATATGTGCAAGTTTTAAAACTGCCAAAAACTGTCAGCATCTACTCTTTTTAAAGCTTTGGAAACTAAAAACTTGCAGCAATCGGCAGAAGACTTAAGAGAAACAGCGAATCTCAGAAAGAACAGTGAGTCCCACGGTACTTTAACCTTCTCTGGTCCCATGCTGGCTGCAGCAGTGGCCTAGAAGACAACAGGCGGCCATTCCGGTGCATGCACTGGTCCCAGAGGGAGTGGAATGGGCCTCATCTGCAAAGAACTGCCACTGTTTGTTTTGACCTGTCTGTTGACTCCCTGGAAGACAGGCTCAAAGGGCGTGACTTTACCTCCTGGTGCTGAGGCATCTACTAGGGAAAGCAGGGAAAAGGTTATTGGAAACATTAACAGACAGACATATTTGCTGCTGCCTGAACCACTGGTAACAGTTGAGGCAAACAATAAATTTAACCAAAAGCATGGGAAGAAAAGCTGAGGAGTAAGATGTTTTAGAAATAAGGGTTTGAACACACTATAGAAATGATCCCTAGAAATAAGGGTTTGAAAAGCTCTGACACATTCTTGGAAATCTAGAAGGCTCCACAAATGCCCAGAGCTGTACACGTTCAGGAAAGACCTGAAAAAGCCGGGGCTCTCACCTCTGGCTGACCTTCAGGTTCTGGGCAAGCAGGCAGCGAATGCTAAGGGATCACCATCAAATGCCTGGCTGAGTGTTGAAGGCATGCTCCAACAAATACACAGACCTCATCTCAAAAGAGTGGGAGACATGTTTTGTTCTAAGTACTTAAAAAAATCTTTGTCTAATCACGAGCTGACCACTATGCTAATGGAACAGCGAACTCAGTGGCCACACATGATAAAGAATATATACTATATAAAATTAGCTCAGAAAAGTAACTACACAAACAATGACTATAACAAGCAGCCAACAAACCCCGGAGGAGAAGGAAGAATCTCATTCCAAAGCTGCCGCAGTATAAACTCAAACTTCTAGTTTTCAACACAGTATCACAAGGGATGCAAAGAAACAAGAAAGTACAGTTCACATGCAGAAAAAAGGCAAGTAACAGAAATTGTTCAAGAGGAAGCCCAGACATTAGACTTATGGATAAAGACTTTAAATGTGCTACTTTAAATATGTTCAAAGAACCAAAGAAAACCATGTCCAAAAATCTGAAAGATCCATCAGAACAATGTTTCACTAAATAGAGAATATTGATAAAGAAAAAAAAATTTTTAAAAAAAGAACCAAACAAATTCTGAAGTTGAAAAGCACAAAAACTGAAATGAAAAATTCACTGCAGGGGCTCAACAGCAGAAATCAACAGACAGCAATAACAATCAGAGAACTTAGGACAATTTAGATTATATAATGAAGAAAATAGCCTCAGAAACTGGCAGGACACCATCAACTGTACAAACATATACATCATAAGACCTCAGAAAGAGAAAAAAAGAGACAAAAAGAATGTTTGAAGAAATAATGGTAGAAAAGTCTTGCATTTAATGAGAAACATTAATCTGCATACCCAGGAAGCTCAACAAACTCAAAGTTGGATAAATTCAAAGAGCCACACCCAGACACACTGTAGTCAAACTGTAGAAAGCAGCAAGAGAAAAGTGACTCTTCAAATATAAGGATTTCTCAGTAAGATTAACAAGTGATTTCTCATCTAAAGCCAAGGAGGCCAAAAGGTGACAAATTGAAGGGCTGAAAGAAAAAAATCTGTCAACTAAGAATTTTTTTTTTTGTTTTTGGAGATGGGATCTTACTCTGTCACCCAGGCTGGAGTGCAGTGGTGCAATCATAGTTCACTGCAGCCTCCAACTCCTGGGCTCAGCAATCCTCCTGCCTCAGTCTCTCTGGGAGCTGGGACTACAGGCCAGCACCATCACATCTGGCTATTTTTCAACCAAGACAGTAAAACTGTCTTTCAAAAATGAATGAGATCCTTCCCCAAAAATACTAGAAAACTCCAAGTGAGAGTCATCCCAGGAATGAAAGTTTGGCTCAACACACAAAAACCAATTGATGTAATATATATTAATAGAACAAGAGGAAAAAACCCTACACAATCAGTTTAATTAATGTAGAAAAAGCATTTGACAAAATCCAACACCCTTTCATGATAAAAACACTCATAATAGTAGGAACAGAAGGAAAGTTCCTAAGCATGATAAAAGGTATCTGTGAAAACCCATATGCATATACACTGGCGAAAAACTGAAAGCTTTCCTCCTAAAAACAGGGACAAGACAAGGACACCTGTTTTCGTCACTACTAGTCAATACTTTATTGGAAGTTCTAGCCAGAGCAGTTAGACAGAAAAAAAAAAAATCCAAATCAGAAAAGAAAGAGTAAATCTATCTCTATTCACAGACAACATTATCTTATACATAAAAAGTTCCAGAGAAACCACAAGAAAAACAAGCTAAGAAATTGATTCATCATAGTTGCAGGGTAAAGATCAACACACAAATATTAGCTGCATTTCTATACACCAGCAATAAACAAGCAAAAAAAAAAAAAAAAGAAATTAAAAACACAATTATATTTACAATAGCATCCAAAATAATAAACTACTCAGAAATAAATTTAACCAAGGAGGCAAAAGACTTTTTCAATAAAAACTACAAACATTGATGAAATAAATTAAGACAAAAATAAATGGCAAGACATCCCACGTAAATGGATTGGAAAACTTAATATTTTGGTAAATACTAACTATGGCATTACCAATAATTTATAATGTTTATATCCATAAAATAAATGGCATAAATATTACTAGGTGTGTTTCTGTGAGGATGTTTTGGATGAGATTAATATTTAAACTGGCAGACTGAGTAAAGCAGACTGCCATCCTCAATATGAGTGGCCCTCATCTAATTAGTTCAAGGCTAGAATAAAACAAAAAGCCTGACCCTTTCCCTGCATCAAGGCAGGTTCTTCCTGCCTGCCTATCTTCAAGCTGAGACATCAGCTTTTTTCCTGCCTGTGGACTCAAACTGAAACAATGGCTCTTCCTGGGTCTTTGGTCTGCCAGCTTTCAGACAGGAACTACACCACTGGCTTCCCCAGTTCTCAGGCCTTCAGGCTTGGGCTAGCACTAGAAGTAAACCATCTGCTCTCTTGCGTCTCTAGTCCACCAACTCCTCCTGCAGCTCTTGGGACATGCCTAACTCCATGTGTGAGCCAATTCCATTTAATAAATCTCTAAGACACACACACACACACACACACATACATATACACAATTGGTTCAGTTTTATTGCAGTATCCTAACATACTACCCAAAGTGATTTACAAATTCAGTGCAACCCCTATTAAATTTCCAACAGCCCTTTTATGCAGAAATAAAAAATCTGAGGCCAGGCACCATGACTCATGCCTAGTAGTTTGAGATGCTGAGGCAGGAGGATCACTTGAGACCAGGAGTTCAAGACCAGCATGGGCAATATAGTGAGACACTATCTCCACAACAGGAAAAATAAAATAAAAATCTGATCCTCAAATTCTTAAGGAACTGCAAGACGCCTGAAAGAGTCAAAACAATACTGAAAAATAAGACCAATGTTTTAAGACTCATATTTCCCTCTTTTAAAACTTACTACAAAGCTTTAATAATCAAAACTATGTGGTACTGGCAGAAGAACAGACATACAGACCAATGTAATAAAATTGAAAGTACAAAAGTAAACACATGTATCTATGGCCGAGTGATTTTTTTTTTTTTTTTTGGACAGTCTCGCCCTATCACCCAGGCTGGAGTGCAGTGGTACAATCTCAGTTCATTGCAATCTCTGCCTCCCACGTTCAAGCGATTCTTGTGTCTCAGCCTCATGAGTGTCTGGGACCATAGGCGCACACCACCACGCCTGAATAATTTTTTGTATTTTTAGTAGAGATGGGGTTTCACTGTGTTAGCTAGGATGGTCTCGATCTCCTGACCTTGCAATCCACCCGCCTTGGCCTCCCAAAGTGCTGGGATTACAGGCGTGAGCCACTGCACCCAGCCTGCATTTTTTAGTAAAGATGGGGTTTTATCATGTTGGCCAGGCTGGTCTTGAACTCCTGGCCTCAAGTGATCTGCCTGACTTAGCCTCCCAAAGTGCTGGGATTACAGGCATGAGCTACTGCACCTGGCCTCAAGTGACTTTTGACAAGCGTGCTAAATGAGACTATTCAGCAGGAAAGAATAGTTTAACAAACAGTTCTAGGCCAGCTGGATTAACATTTGCAAAGCGAACTTGGACCTCTACCTCACTCCAGATATACAAACTAACTCAAAATGGATCAACAATCAAAATATAATAGCTAAAACTATAAAATTCTTAGAAGAAAATACAGGGGGTAAATCTTTAATGACCTTGAATTTGGCAATGGATTCTTAGATACAACAAAAAAGTACAAGCAAAAAAAAACTAGATAAACTGAACTTCACCAACACGAAAAGCTTTGTGCACTAAAGGATGTTATCAGTAAAGTGAAAAGACAACTAACAGAATGGGAGAAAACACCTGCAAATCACATATCTATTAAGGGTCTAATTAAGGGTCTAGCCTCCAGAATATATAATATATATAAAGCTTTTTTTTTTTTTTTTTTTTTTTTGAGACAATAGTCTCACTTTGTCGCCAGGCTGGAGTGCAGTGGCAGTGGCGCAATCTCTGCTCACCGCAACGTCCACCTCCCAGGTTCAAGCGACTCTCCTGCCTCAGCATCTCGCGTAGTTGGGACTACAGGCACCCGCCACCACACCCTGGGATGATAACTGCTATTCTCTTTGGATTAATCTGCCTTGCACTCTTTGCTGACGGCTGTGGGGGACAGAATTAGGCATGTACAGGATCACAAGACATGGGGATCTTTTTCTCCCGCAAGGAGGAAACTAGAGCTGACGGGACTGCTGTAAAAGATCCCTGTGCTCCCGACAAGCAGCTACCTGAACTTCTGATTCAGTGTCAGCCGCAATGGGTGGGTCTTTCTCTGGCCTCCTTGAGCTTCTCGCCTTCCCCACCCTCCTGCAGGCATTGCTTTTCTCCCTTTCTTTCCTTTCCCTTTCCTACCTTTTCTGTTATTCAGGGCCACCATCATGCCCAAAGACCACATGTTTGAGAATCGCCCTTGAGAGCTTGACCCTGTAACCACGTGGCAATACTTTCTCTTGGTCTCCGCCTTCCAGGGAACAGGAATTTTGGGGTTCATGTCATAGTTAGTTCTACAAATTATCTTGAGCAGTTAAAAGCCTTTGCAAGCTCAAAATTGACTGCTCTGGGCTCCTTCTGGGAAAAGCAATGGAAACTGCCCAATGCTGCAGCTTAGCTGTTAAGGCTGTCTTTTCACAACGGTGGCTCGGGTTCAGGTTCAATTTTCAGCCTAGAAAATGAGCACTTTCTGGTTGGTATTTGGGTGACCTTTGCCATTTGTTGATTCTCCTCCCCTCCATAAACTGTCTTACATTTTCCTTTCTCTGAGCACCTGGGAGGTTACATTTGGTAAAGTTCAAAAGCCAGGAATATTGGTGGTTTGGCATGGCTAAAGTTGCATAATAAGAGGTTTAAAAGGACTTTTAGAAGAGTGCTATGGTTAAAAAGTCAGCTTAATTAAAAGTGGATATTCAAGCTCTAACAGCCTGGAATTTCTTAGGAAAAACACGAGGTACCACACACCCTGTTTGGGGAAAAACCTCTATTTTCCTCACAGAAGCCCAAGAATTACTAAAAGTGGATAGATACCTCTCAAAATCTAAGGCTCTGTTCTGTTTTGCACTGCATTACTGCATTATCTGATATATTTTTTTTTTACTTTCGGGGATATCAGAAATTACTTCACATTATGAGAGAGCTTTGGTGAGTAATAACTAGGTAGGAAATATTTAATACTTATGGGGACAGATAAATGGCATGGGGGGGATACTTGGATCTTTGCATGTCTGAATCAAAAGCATGCTCTTGGCCACCTGGGAGGTATGGAGAGATCCTCACCCTTCCCCACTGAGAGGTAAGACTCCAGTGGGGGATGGGCTGATCACAGAGAGGGCTGACTGGCTTTGGGTTGCTTGGCAATGAAATACGCGGTAAAATCACTGCACTGCTGTGTTCTGTAGCGTTTCTCTTTTGGGATCCAGGATTCAGTATAAAAATGGGACCTTCGATTTTTGGGGATCTGTTTTGCCTTCCAACTGTGCCTGCTTATTCGGCTGTGAAGCTGCACGCTTTCCTAGCCCTGGTCCACCATGAAGCCGGTAATCCAATTAGGAAACTAGCAAATGAAAAGCCTTACGACTACTGGGTTTTCTTTCGTCTATGTATTTATATGTGTTATGTGTGTGATATAAAAGGCTTTGATTAATTGGCTTAAAAATAAATGCTTAAATCAGATATTTTGTCAGAAAAGTAAAAAGTATAATGCCTTTTAATTCATGTGACTTAAGCCGTAGGGAGTAAAGAAAAATTTAAAGATTATTGGTAAAATAAAAGAAACAAAATTAAAAAAAAAGATCATTGGTAAAAAAAAAAAACATTTGGTCTAAATCGGGCAGGTCAAATCACCTAGAGCCGTTAGATTCTAGGGAAGGCCTGGGGACCTGTGGAGCTGGCCATGCTTCCTAGCTATGCTAGAAAGAGTCAGACCTTACCTGCTCTCCTGCCTGGTGTCCTAAGCGCCACGCCTAGTGCATAATGAAAATTGCTCACCAAGTTTTTCACCAGAAGTAAAAGCTGCTAAGGGTTAATAGTATGACATACTTGAGACTACCTGAAAAACAGTTCCACACGCAAGGTGTGTAAGGAAAGTGAAATGTGTTTTCAGTAAAAGAAGGCATGTGAATGTGGATTTATTTTTTTGCCCTAGATTAAAGGGTTAAGGGATTGTTTTCAGTTAGGAGAAAGCTGAGGTTTGCAAAAGTTGTGGAAAGTCTGTGAAATATTAATCTTGTAAAAGAAATTCTGTGTGTGAACATATTGACTAAAGTTAAAGGGAACTATTATAAGTTCTGTAAACTGAACACCGGACTAAAAGCAGAACAGGTTTTTCTTAGAGCACTGGTCTGCTCTTTAACAAAAATTGGTAAAGGGTTATAAAAGGTTTATAAGAATCTTATCTTATGGTCAGACATTAAAATTAGGCAGATTTGTCTATAACGTTTGGTTAAGAATTGGGTTTAACATTAATAGTACACTAATGCAATGGTGAAATTTGGCTTATTTGTTATAAAAATCATACAGGAAACACTGCCAAATATGAAATGGTGTTTGGCTTTCTTTGACCTGTATTTACATAAATTGTTATTGGTATGTGTTCCAAAGTAATGGGAAACTCCTAGAATTCTGATTTGACTCAGTGTATGTTATTAATAATTATGTAAAATTGTACGCCACAAAAGTAATCAAAATTCCTAGTCAATTGTGCCTTTGGTAGTGGTTGCCTTAAGACTTTTTGTCATCCACAGACAACCATTGTGTTGATCTTCTTCAAAAGGTGGTTTATAGTCAGCTACAGGACTTCGACAGGTGCTCTTAGATACAGGTTTCTAATAACTGGAGACTGTGACATTAGAATAGAGAAAAGAACTTTCGGGAGTCTCATGGAGAGCTGAAATGATTATGAAGCAGAATAGGAGTTAACTGCGTGGATTGAACAAAAGACTGAAGTAATCTTTTTTGACTTTTTGCTTAAAACGTTGCTAATCATTTTTGTTTTTCAGAGTCAAGGAAACTTTTGAGCTACTTACAGCTTTGGATAATTGAGTAAAGTATACTTCTGTGAATAAAATCTGAAGGATATTTGTTTCTCTCTACCTGCTTTTTCCAGAATTTGGAAACTATTCGTGAGCATTCTTATGGCAATATAGTTATTTGCACAAGTGCAGTTAAGAATCTGTTTTCTTTTGCAACAGGACGCAATTAGAGAAACTAGTTACTTTACCAAGGCTTTGACTGGATTGGTGTGCTTCCCTTTAAGGACTCAAACTTGACTTATAGAGCCAATAAAATACCCTTGGGAAAAATGGCCTCATACCTTGTCTACACAGTTCCTGTGCAGGGTTCCTAACCTATGGTAAGTAAAGAATGTCACTTTCTGACAGGCCCAGGAGCCCCAAGTCATCTTGAGACCTCAAGAGGAGAGCAATTTCCTCACAGGTTATTTGAGGGTACAAACCCATGGCTGGGCTTGGCTTTTTAAAAAGTCTTATCTGAGGTTCCTTTTATGGAACAAAGTACCATCAAAGTCAATTTTTTAAATGCTATGTGAAAAATAATTGTTCTTGCTGCATTTTATACAAATAATCAGGCCAAGTATAATAAAGCAAGTCAGTCTTAACGTAATTTGTCTTCAGTAAAAATGGGAGACTAGAGAGAGAAAATACATTCTGTGTCAGGAAGTACGGTACAGC
This sequence comes from Sapajus apella, assembly GCF_009761245.1. Classification (NCBI taxonomy): domain Eukaryota; kingdom Metazoa; phylum Chordata; class Mammalia; order Primates; family Cebidae; genus Sapajus; species Sapajus apella. The sequence continues at coordinate 623,116 of NW_022436960.1, forward strand.
TGTTATTAGATTCTAGTCTCATCAGCTGTTTTTAAGTTTTTTTCTGTAACTGAGGCTAACCGTGCTTACTCCTGTGAACCAACCAGTGATCTTTGGCTACTGCTCAGAAGAAACAAGAGAGAAGGGGAATGTAAAAATCTAGATCAATATTCTAATTCTGGGCATGTACTGGAATCAGCTAGTGACCCGTAACAGCTTGGTTTCAACAACTGCCCAGTTCACAGAAAGCCTTCTTATTTAGTTTACTCATGATGCTTTTACTTATTCTGCTTTACTGTTGTGGAATATATTGCTGTTGTACTCTTTGTGTAGGGATGCAGGATAAGTTTGCTGAATGTTTTCTTATACTGAACACTTACTAATCTTCCAGATATCACCTTTTATTGGAACCTGGAGTTATGAATGGGCCTCACCATACTGATGCTTTCTGGCTGAGCTATTCTCTATCCTGAATACAAGAGACTCTCATAGGCAAGAATATCATCACCCCATTCCACCTGAAGAAGTTGCAGAAGATGGATCTTTGTCCCTCTACAACATTTAGGATAAGGCGTCCCCTGTGCAAGGGAGCGGGGAAACATGTTAGAGGCGTCTGAACCAGAGCAATTCCAGCTTGAATAGGGGGTGAGGAAAATATGGCTGAGACCTACTGGGTTGCACTTCCAGCAGGTTAGGCATTCTAAGTCACAGGATAAAACAGGAGGTCGGCACAAGATACTGGTGATGAAGACCTTGATGATAAAACAGGCTGCAGTAAAGAAGCTGGCCAAAACCAAGATGGCAATGAAAGTGACCTCTGGTCGTCCTCACTGCCCATTATACTCTAATTATAACGCATCAGCATGCTAAAAGACACTTCCACCAGCACCACATGGCAACATCAGGAAGTCGCCCTGTGTGGTCTACAAAGGGGAGAAACCCTCAGTTCCAGGAACTGCCCACCCCTTTCCTGTAAAACTCATGAATAATCCACCCCTTTTTAGCATACAATCAAGAAGTAACAATAAGTATAAACAGCGAGCAGCATGGGCTCTGCCTATGGAGTAGCCATTCTTTATTCCTTTACTTTCTTAAGAAACTTGCTTCAACTTAAAAAAAAAAGGAAAGAGGCCAGGTGCAGTGGCTCACACCTGTAATCCCAGCACTTTGGGAGGCCAAGGCAGGTGGATCATCTGAGGTCGGGAGGTCGAGAACAGCCTGACCAACATGAAGAAACCCTGTCTCTACTAAAAATACAAAATTAGCCAGATGTGGTGGCACACGCCTGTAATCCCAGCTACTTGGGGGGCTGAGGCAGGAGAATCACTTGGACCTGGGAGGCAGAGGTTGCAGTGAGTGGAGATAGTGCCATTGCACTCCAGCCTGGGCAACAAGAATGAAAACTCTGTCAAAGAAAAGAAAAAAGAAAAAAAACGAAAGGAAAGAAAACAAGAGGAGAGGAGAAGAGAGGTTAGGGGAGGGGAGGGGAAAGAAAGGGAGGAGGAGGGGAGGAAGAGGGGAGGGGAAAAGAGAGGGGGGGGGAGGGGAGGGGAGAAGAGGGGAGAGCAGAGGAGAGGAGAGGAGAAAGGAAAATAAATACAAATCAAAACCACAATGAGTTCCCACTTCACACTCAGTAGGATGGCTGCAATTTTTTTCTTTTCTTTTCTTTTCGAGACAAGGTTTTACTGTCATCGAGGCTAGAGTGCACTAGTGTGAACGTGGTTCGCTGCAGCCTTGAACTCCTGGGCTCAGGCTCAGGCAATCTTCCCACTTCAGCCTCCCAAATAACTGGGAATACAGGTGTGTACCACCAGGCCCAACTAATTACTTTATTTTCTGTAGAGACAGGGTGCCACTATATTGCCCAGGTTGGTCTCAAACTCCTGGGCTCACATGATCCTCCCACGTTGGCTTCCTGAATTGTTGGGATTACACGCATGAGCCAATGACCCTTTTTTTTTTTCTTTTTGAGATAGAGTGTCATTCTGTAGCCTAAGCTGGAGTGCAGTGGCACGGTCTCAGATCACTGCAACCTCTGCCTCTTGGGCTCAAGTGAGTCTCGTGCCCCAGCCTCCCGAGTAGCTGGGACTACAGGTGCGTGCCACCATGCCCAGCTAATTTTTTGTATTTTAGTAGAGATGGGGTTTCACCATGTTGCCCAGGGTGGGCTCAAACTCCTGAGCTCAGGCGATCCACCCACCTCAGCCTCCCAAAGCTCTGGGATTACAGGTGTGAGCTACCTCGTCTGGTCTGTAATTTTTTTAAAAAAGGAAAACAACAAGTGTTAGGATGTGGAAAAACTGAAACCCTCATACACTGCTGGTGGAAACGTAAAATGGTTCAGCCACTAAGGAAAAGAGGCTGGCAGTTCCTCAAAAAATTAAAATATTACCATATGACCAGCAATTCCACTCTTAGGTATATGCTCAGAAGAACTGAAAAAAGGTACTCAAACACATGTATACACATGTTTGCAGCAGTAAAACGTCTATAAGGGTAATTTCTTTTCTTTTTTTTCTTTTGAGGTAATTTCTTTTCTTTTTTTTTCTTTCTTTTCTTCCTCTGTCACCCAGGCTGAAGTGCAGGGTGCGAACATGGCTCACTGTAGCCTTGAACTCCCAGACTGAAGCAATCCTCCTGCCTCAACCTCCCAACTAGCTGGAACTACAGGCATGCGGCACCATATCTGGCTAACTTTTCTATTTTTTGTAGATACAGGGTCTCGCCAAGTTGCCCAGTCAGGTCTCGAACTCCTGGGCCCAAGCAATGGTCCTGCCTCAGCCTCTTAAAGTGCTAGGATTACGGGCATGAACTACCCGCCTGGCCTATGATGGTAATTTCTAATCTGTGAATATATCTGGTCTGTTTACACTGAGCTGTGGACAGGTAGGAATACCCGTGTGTTCCACAGGCAGGCCTATCACCAGAAGTAGCAAGAAATAAGTGAGGCTGCGTATGAGGAAGGATTGCGAAAACCTTTGATTAGATTTCTTGATTGAAACATAAATAGCTTTATTATAATTGCCTATATATGGGCATAAAAATAGTTAAATTCTATCTTTATCCTAAAATTTAGATATGACCATTATAAGTTAATGGCAATTCTATATTTATAATTATTGTATTCATAAAGAAAAATTATGCAAATTCAGTTAAACACATTAAAGATGGCATTTGAGGCAACTTTTAGGGACTTGCCAATTAATGTTTGGCATCCTGATTTGCGGGAGCACCTTGGAGGTTCCAATGCTCAGATGCTGGACACAGGCGCCTCTGGTTAGCATGGCGGTCATATACATGCTGGGAACCCGAGGCGACCGCCTATTTAATGGCCCACTTCCTATCCTCCCTGAGCACCAGGTTTGAGAAGAGGACGTTTGTTCCCACACAGAGAGAAATGGACTGCTGAATGGCAACAACAGATCCACTGAGCAAAGACAGCGCTAAGAAAACTACAATGAAAGCAACTGTGTGACTGAAAAACGGCCCCTAAGCCAGTACACTTGGAGGAGCTGAGGAAGGGCCAAGACCAGAACCACCAGGAGCAGCAGCACCTGGCACTCTGAGCTCCGCAACTTTTTTTTTTTTTTTTTGAGACAGAGTCTCACTCTATTGCCCAGACTGGAGTGCAGTGCTGTGATCTTGGTTCAGTGCAACCTCTGCCTCCCAGGTTCAAGTGATTCTCTTGCCTCAGCTTCCTGAGGAGCTGGGATTACAGGTGCACACCACCACACTCGGCTATTTTTTGTATTTTTAGTAGAGACGGGGTTTCACCATGTTGGCCAGGGTGGTCTCAAACTTCTGACCTCAAGGGATCCATCCACCTCAGCCTCCCAAAGTGCTACAATTACAGGTGTGAGCCACCACACCCAGTCTGCAACTGTTATTCTACAGCCTTCTTTAAGCAGAATTTTTACTCTATTACTTACTGTTTGCTACAGTTCTAGACACGAATTTACTATATTTTGAGGTCTCGTTTTTAACCAAAGGAAAGGCATCTCTAATTTGAGAGAATTACTTCATGAAAGTGTAGTTTCTCGTCAGCTACTTGGGAAGGCCCTCGCTCACAGGTGAGGCAGATCTATACCCAGTATGGCAAAGGGGTGGACTGGATCCCTTTTACTTTCTTCTCTGCCTCCATTACACTAATGATTTATGTTCCCTATTTCTATGATTTTAGTTGAACTACATTTTAGTTAGAATTTAAAAACTGGAAACAAAAGTACATCTGCTGACAAAAGGGTGCTCCAAAAGCTGGAAAGCCCGGGGAAAACCAAAAAAGAGAAGCAACAGATAAACAAAGCAAAAGTCTCCTGCCGCAAGACAGCAATGACACACTTGGGGAAAGGCAGCTCCACATCCAGCCCAGCAGGGCAATTAGAGGTATCATCCAAATGATGCCAATAAAGGGAGAAGGGCAAAGATCATGAGCAGACAGGTGTGCCCTGCTGATAACAAGGCTTTCCGAAAATCCATATTCATGCAAACATTTCAGCATACTGACTCTGTTCCTGATACCTGATGCCAAATGCTCCACTGCGGGAAGCACCCTGGGCAAGTGACGGGAGGCTGGATTCTGACCAGACAGATAGGCAGATCACAGTCACACATGAAAAGCCCCCTTAGGACACGGAGGGGGAGACACACAGACCAAGTGACTCAGGCAGACACCTAGGAAAGAACCTGATTAAATCACAGTATAAGACATGGTCTTAAAGCCTTCAAGAAAACCACAGTCATTTGGGGCCCAACATTGTCAGTATCCCTTGGTTCATACAAGTTAGGATTTTTAAAAAGTATTCATTCAACCCTTACTATATGCAAAGGCACTGTGCCTCTTCTGGCCCAGGGCCAGAGTCCTGCCATCTGGACAGGAAGCAGGGAGAAGAGCCAAGGGCTAAGTCCACTCAACATGCAACCAAGCACAGGCAGCACCTCTCCAGATGGAGGCCGCCCCAAGGCCATGCCCGCCACACGGGGCTGGAGCCCCGGGACTGTGTAAGGGGTAGAAGTTGTAAGTGTGACAAGGTTCATCTTCCTGGAGTATCAACTATATTTGAAGAAGTGAAAAGCATAAAACATGGTCACACTGAGAGGCAGATTATAATGTGTTGATCAATTGTTAGAATAAAACATGAGATTTCAAAAAATCCTGGATCTGCCAGGCACCATGGCTCATGCCTGCAGCATACTTTGGGAAGCCAATGTGGGAGGAATGCTTGAGGCCAGGAGTTCAAAACCAGCCTGGGGAACATAGCAAGATCCTGTGTCTTTTAAATAAAAATGACAAAAGGGAAAAAAAAACAACACTGGATCTCACATCTGTACAGATGTGTGTCTCCTGGTGAGGGTGCCATGCACCTCTGAAGCGCCTGTGCTGAAAGGCTGAGCCAGAAGGAACGGACCTCTACAGACACCCAGAGGCAGAAGAACATGTCCAGTGGAAACAGCAAAGGCCAGAGTGGGGGAACTTCTGATTACTGGACAATCAGCCAGGATTCTCCAACAAATAAAATGCAAGGAAAACAGAGATGGGGAAAAGTATTCTATTGATTAAGAGACTCAACAGACATATCACCTAACTGCAATTATTTGGACCCTGCTTCAAACAAACTAAAAATACCAGACACTATTGGGGAAAACTGAATGGTACTATGATGATACTATGATTATAAATGAAATTTGAACAGCAGTTTTCTTGACACTTCTCAATTTATGAAAAATAGCTATGTATTAAATCTCATTTTGGAAGCAAACATTTCAAACTTTTTATACTTATATTAATGTTCTAACATATGAAAGATTTATTATTATATATATATTTTTGAGATGGGGTTTCGCTCTTGTTGCCCAGGCTGGAGTGCAATGGCGCAATCTTAGCTCACTGCAACCTCTGCCTCCTGGCTGGGATTACAGGTGTCTGCCACCATGCCTGGCTAATTTTTTGTATTTTTAGTAGAGATGTGGTTTTGCCATGTTGGCCAGGCTTGTCTCAAACTCCTGACCTCAGGTGATCCACCCGCCTTGGCCTCCCAAAGTGCTAGGATTACAGGCATTAGCCATCGCACCCAGCCCTATTTTTTTTTTTTTTAAGGGACAGGGTCTTGGTCTATGGCCAGCCTAGAGTGCAGTGCCATGATCCTAGTTCATTGCAGCCTAAATTCCTATTCCTGGGCTCAAGTGGTCCTACTGCCTCAGCCTCCCAAGTAGCTGGGACTACAGGCACACACCACCACATCCAGTTAATTATTTTATTTTTTTAGACAGCGTCTCACTATGTTGCCCAGGTTGGGCTCAAACTCTCAAGAGATCCTCCCATCTCAGCCACCCAGTCACAAATTAAGAGATTGAAACACAGTATTTTATTTTCTTTCAAACTCCTAGAGAAAGATGGTTAAGGAGCAAATGTTCTTGTATCAAAAAATGTAATACTCCATGAGGCAGGCCACACCCCCAGCTGCCTGCAGTGGGCACCTTCTAGGGAAGGGTAGGTCTAAGATTTCAGAAAGCAGGCCTTTCACAAAGAGGTACAGGCCACTACTCTTGGTTTTCCAACTTATTCACTCATTCGGGCCATCAGGTTACAATGTCTATTATTTTCAGTTTAATACTGGTTTGAAAAAAAATGAAAAATAAAAATAAGGTCAGACACAAACCAAAACAAAGTGCCACGTATGTAGAAAGTCAAATACATCTGCTGAAGAATGAAAGTGCTAAAGCTAACAATGAATATGTTCAGGATGTTTTACAATTTAATTACTTGATTTTTATGCAAAATGAAAAATTAACAGCTGAAGAAAGAAATCTACACAAATTAAAATTTTCTAGTGGCATACCTGTGTGTCATATGCTTTAAGGAGAAATATGGACGCTTGATCAGGAAGGACTTCAATAAAAAAAGAAGCGAAGCAACGCCAACCTTATCCTTCTTTAATTACTGCAGTAGAGTCCCTTACCTAGAAAATAATAATAATATTTGGTCAATTCTCATCTGGAAAATATTTAGAGCTTTTAAAAATGAAATTTCAAGGCCAGTGGCTCATGCCTGTAATCCCAGCACTTTGGGAGGCTGAAGAGGACAGACCGCCTGAGGTCAGGAGTTTGAGACCAGCCTGACCAACATGGTGAAACCCCCATCTCTACTAAAAATACAAGAATTAGCCAGGTGTGATGGCACACACCTGTAATCCCAGCTACTAGAGAGGCTGAGGCAGGAGAATAGTGTGAACCTGGGAGGTGGAGGTTGCAGTGAGCTAAGATCATGCTGCTGCACTCACTCCAGCCTGGGCGACAAAGTGAGACTCCATCTCAAATAAATAAATAAAAATAAAATTTCAAAATGTAAATTTCTATAACATGAAGAAATTTAAGATTAAACATATTTAACTACTGTACATGCATGTGTTTTGGAGATTTTCCACATTTTTAAATGGAATATGCATTATAAAAACTATTTTAAAATTTGCTTTTACCAGGAGGTATTACTTACTTAGAGAAAGGTACAGGAAGCATATATATACAATTTCATTAAATTATTATATAAATACCAGTCTAATTACCACCAAGGCCAAGGGATGGAGCATTTCCAGAACTCCTGAAAGACCGGGCGCTTTTCTCTGACCCCAAACCCCTTCCACCACATGCATAAGTACTCCCTTAATAAAACGGTTTTTTTTTTTTTTGAGACGGAGTTTCACTCATGTTACCCAGGGTGGAGTGCAATGGCGCGATCTCGGCTCACCGCAACCTCCGCCTCCTGGGTTCAGGCAATTCTCCTGCCTCAGCCTCCTGAGTAGCTGGGATTACAGGCATGCACCACCATGCCCAGCTAATTTTTTGTATTTTTAGTAGAGACGGGGTTTCACCATGTTGACCAGGATGGTCTCAATCTCTTGACCTCGTGATCCACCCGCCTCGGCCTCCCAAAGTGCTGGGATTACAGGCTTGAGCCACCGCGCCTGGCCAACAAAATGGTTTTTATTTGATTTGTTGAGGCAGGGTCTTGCTCTGTCATCTGGGCTGAAGCGCAGTGATGCAATGGCAACTCACAGCAGCCTCGACCTCCTGGACTCAAGCAATTCTCTCACCTCAGCCTCCCAAGTAGCTGGATCCACAGGAGGATGCCACCACACCCAGATAATTTTTTTATTTTTATTTTTTGAGGCTGGATCTCCCTATGTTGCCGAGACTGGTCTGGAACTCCTGGGCTCAAGTGATCCTCCCACCTCACCCTCCCGAAGTGCTGCGATTACAGGCATGAGCTACTGTGCCTTAACTTGTATGGTTATCATTTCCTAACTTTTCTTTAGAGATTTATCGCCTAGGTGTGCAGCCCGACCAAACGTAATTTATATAAAATCCAGAAGCAGATGAAAATAAACAGAATCAATGAGGTGGGTGGATTGCTACATATATTCTTGTCTTGCTTTTTTCTTTCCCTTCTTGGTTGTTACTGTGTCTGTAGTTTGTTTTCATTGCTGTGTAATAGTCTGCTCAGTAAATATGCCACAATTTAGTTAACCATTCTCATCCTCTAGTGTGGTTTCTGCTTTGGAGCAAATGAAAACACTACTAAGATTTTTCTGATACAGCTATCTCAAGCACTTTAGGCATATATTTCTCTAGTGCACATATCTGGAAATATGACTGCTAGCTTATACAGTAAAGCCAAACTATTTCCCAAAGCAGTTGTAATGTACACTCCCATCAGAAGGGTATGAGAGAGTTTCTGTTGCTTAACTTTTTCAACAATTGTTAGACTTTTTAATTCCTACTAACTGAACAGAGATATAATAGTATTCTAAGATTTTTTTTTTTTTTGAGACATGGTCTACCTCTGTCACCCAGGTTAGAGTGCAGTGGCACAATCATGGCTCACTACAGCCTTGAAACTCCTGGGCTCAAGAGATCCTCCCTAGTAGCTAAGATTACAAGCACATGCCACCATACACAGCAAATTTAAAAAAAAAATTTTAGGCTGGAAGCAGTGGCTCATGCCTGTAGTCTGTAATTCCATCACTTTGGGAGGCTGAGGCAGGCAGATCACCTGAGATCAGGTGTTCGAGACCAGCCTGGCCAACATGGTAAAACCCTGCCACTAATAAAAATAAAAAGTTAGCCAGTCATGGTGGCACATGCCTGCAGTTCCAGCTACTCAGGAAGCTGAGGCAGGAGAATCTCTTGAACACAGAAGGCGGAGGTTACAGTGAGCCAAGATTGCGCCAGTGTACTCCAGCCTGGGCAACAAAGTGAGACTTCATCTCAAAAAAAAAAAATTTTTTTTTTAAGAGATGGGGTCTCACTATGTTGCCCAAGCCTGGTCTCAAACTCCTGGTCTCAAGCAATCCTCCCGCCTTGGCCTCCCAAAGTGCTAGGATTACAGGCATGAGCCACCACACCTGGCCAACTAAGAATCCTTTATTATAGAATTTTATAATAATTTTGAATAAAGAATTCATGAAATTGTACATCTGGGAAATACTGCAATGAAGATTTAATTTTGTAGCCAAATATCTGTTCACATTCCCCATGGTTTCTGTACCCTGACTTCTTGTCAGGTATAAATTCCTAGGTCAGTCCTCCAGAGGCATTGATTCCAACCCCTGGGCCTGGGCAAAGCCTATGATTTGCATCTGGTCATTCAGAGCATCTTATTCCCCTGCCCAGAGCTGGTTCATCTCTGAACATACAACCCAGGTCAGAATTAATGAGTCTCCTCTTCTCACTATTGGACTTAAAGAGATTCTCACTCTTTCCCAGAGAACCTGAACATGAACACATGGAGGAAGACACTGGGGAGGAAACTGGCCCAACTGAACCATCTATAGTCAGCCCTGACTTAGGTTTTTCAGTTGGATGATCAATAAACCTTCCTTTTATTTACTTCAAATAGCTAAGGTTGGCCAGGTGTGCTGGCTCACACCTGTAGGCCCAGCACTTTGGGAGGCCAAGGCAGGCAGATCTCAAAGACAGGAAATGAAGACCATCCTGGCCAACATGGTGAAACCCTATCTCTACTAGAAATACAAAAAATGGTTGGGCCTGGTGGCGCACACCTGTAATCGCAGCTACTCAGGAGGCTGAGGCAGGAGAATCACTTGAACCCAGGAGGCGGAAGTTGCAGTGAGCTGAGATTGCGCCACCGCATACCAGCCTGACGACAGAGGGAGACTCTGTCTCAAGAAAAAAAAAAAAAAAAAAAAAAAACCCAGCCCAGGTTGATTTTCTTAACATTTACATCAGAAAGAGCCCTCATTGATACAATCACATATTCAGAAATGGGTTTTAATCTTGTGCTCAAGAAACTGTATAGGTCAACCAAGGTAACACATGACAACATGTGTATGTTGTTTACACACATTCCCAGCATTCCTTCAATCATACTTTTTAAAAAATCTAAACACTTTTAGTAGTTATAGGACTGGCTAAGGTTTTCTATTTCTTCTTCAGTCACTTTTAGTTAAGTTACATTTTGAAAGAGATTTGTCTATTTCATCTAAACTTTCAGATGTATATAGCATGATGCTACTTCCAATATCCTTTTATGATACCTTAACAGTCTACTGAATCCATAGTGTTTTCACCTTTTTCATTTCATTTAGTTATTTATACCTCTTTTTTCTTCCTTAACAGTTTCACTGGAGCTTTGTCGACTTTACCACTTTTTTCCCTTTAAGACAGGGTCTCACGCTGTCACCCAGGCTGGAGTGCAGTGGCATGATCATAGCTCACTGCAGCCTCAGGCTCCTGAGCTCAAGCGATCTGCCCTCTCCTCCTGCCCAAAGTCCTGGGATGACAGGTGTGAGCCACCATGCCTGGCCCCAGATGGAAACTATTTAAGGCTGGGCGCAGTGCCTCACACCTGTAATCCCAACACTTTAGGAGTCTGAGGTGGGTGGATTGCTTGAAATCAGGAGCTCGAGACCAGTCTGGGCAACATAGTGAGACCCCATTTCTATAAAACATACAAAAATTAGCTGGGCATAGTGGCACATACTTGTGGTCCCGACTACTCAGGAGGCTGAGGCAGGAGACGACAGGGACTGCAGTGAGCCGAGATCGCACCCACTCCACTCCAGCCTGGGCACTAGAGTGAGACCTTTTCTCATACAAATACATATGTACACACATACACACATATATAAAATATATATACATATATATGGTACATATATATATATAATATGTATATATATTTTATATACATATATAAACAATATATATATAATTTTCCCATCGAATATTTTCTATCTGAATTTCCTTTAAATTCCTTTAGTACCATTCTGCTGGCAATAAATCTTGACATCTCTTGGTCTAAAAGTTTCTCTTTTGTTTTTATTTATTTTTGAGATGAAGTCTTATTCTGTCACCTAGGCTGGAGTGCAGTGGCACGATCTCAGCTCACTGCAACTTCTGCCTCCTGGGTTCAAGCGACCCTCCACCCTCAGCCTCTCAAGTAGCTGGGATTACAGGTGCCCACCACCACATGCAGCTAACTTTTATATTTTTAGTAGGGACAAGGTTTCACCATGTTGGCCAGGCTGGTCTCAAATGCCTGACCTCAGGTGATCTGCCTGCCTTGGCCTTCCAAAGTGCTAGGATTACAGGCATAAGACACTGTGCCCAGCCTAAAAATTTCTTTACTTTTGAAATAAATAAATATTTATCCTTCATTTTTGAAAGACATTTTTGCTGGGTACAGAACTCTAAGCTAATAGGTTTTTTTCTTTCAGTACTTTGAAAATGTCACTCTGTTGCCTCTGGTTCACATGATATGACCAGATGATATGACCAGGAATCGCTGTTATTAGTAACTTTGTTCCTCTGTAATGTGTCTTTTCTTCTGGCTGCTTTGAAAGCTTTTGATCTTGATCACTGGTTTTCTGGCGATCTGATTATGAGGTACCTTGGATTTCTTTATGTTTGCTCTGTTTGGGGTTTTTGAGCTTCATAGTTTGTTTGCAGTTTTCATCAAATTTGGGAAATTTCCAGCCACTATTTCTCCAAATATTGTTTCCATTTCCTCCTCTTCTCCTTCTGGAGCTAAGTTACACATATCTTAAATCAGCTGATTTTGTCCCCCAGGCCGCACATAAATTTTTTTTTTTTTTTTTGAGATGGAGTCTTTCTCTGTGTCCCAGGCTGGAGTGCAGTGGTGCCATCTCAGCACACTGCAACCTCTGCCTCCTGGGTTCAAGAGATTCTCCTGCCTCAGTCTCCCAAGTAGCTGGGATTACAGGCATCTGCTACCAAGCCTGGCTAATTTTTATATTTTCAGTAGAGACGAGGTTTTCCTGTGTTGGCCAGGATGGTCTTGAACTCCTGACCTCCAGTGATCCGCCCACCTAAGTCTCCCAAAGTGCTGGGATTCCAGGTGTTAGCCATTGCACCCAGCATTTTATATATCGTCTTTTCATCTGCAGAAGTTCTATTTCAATCTTTTTTGGATCTTTTCTTTCACTCATCATTATGCTTCTGTTTTTCTCCACATTCTTGGGTGTGAAACATATCTGTACATCATTGTAATGTCTTTGTGTGCTAATTGCATCATCCCGTGTCATTCTGGGGTCTGCTTCCCTTGCTTTTCTTCCTGGTTAATATCACATTTCCTTGCTTCTCTGCATACCTGGTTATTATTTATTAGATGCTAGACACAATTTCTTTTTACATGTTTGGGTGCATCTTTTTAAATACAGTCGGGGCTTTGTTCTGAGAATGTAATCAAGGTATCTGTAATCAGTTAGGGCAAGTCTGGAGCAGCCTATTAGTCTATGGATAGTTCAGCCCCACTGGTAAGGCAGCCCTTCTGAGGAACCTCTTTTTTCATGCCAGAGATGAAAAAGCTGCTCTGAACCCACGCTAACAAAGATGAAAAGGCAAGCCTTCAAAGGATCTACCTGATACCACCCTGGGTGGTGCTAACACAAACTATTCCCATCCCTGTGTGACCAAGAAGTACTTGGCCTTCTCCTTTTTGGCAGTTCTCTTCCTGCTTTGAGGTGCTTCCTCTCAGGCATGTGCAGACCAGAACGCAGCCAACACCTCAAGGGGGTCCTTCTGCAGATCTCTGGAGCTCTCTCTCTAACCTGCTCCCTCCTGTTTTCCTCCACAAATTCTAGCTGTCTTGTCCTCCCCAATTTCTGCTGTTTCATCACTTTAGTGAAGCCAGTGGGCTCTGTCTGACTCCTCTCTTCCTGCCCTGAAACATGGAAACTGCCCAGGGCAAACTAAGGCTGTTTGTGTCAATAAAGTTTTATTAGAACAAGTCCACATCCATTCACTTACATACTTAGGATGAAAGCAGGCACAGAGCATAGCAGAGTAGTTGTGACAAACAGCAACCAGCCCACAAAACCTAAAATGGTTACCATACAGCCCTTTATAGAAAAAAAGTATACAGTCTTGTGCTGTGGGGTATAAGCTGGAATACTGTAGCCTTGCTTCATTTGTTCCCCTTATTTCAAGGAACACAGTCTAACCAGCCTTCTGTCAAATGTATGAAAACTGTTACTTCATATATTTTCTTTAGTTTTCAAGTTGTTTAAGATACAAGTCAATTTGGGACTAGGGCAAGACAAGTGAGGTACTTGTCTTAGGCACAAATTTTAAGGAAATGCCAAAAAAACTTGATAATAGAGATAAAATCAAAATTAATGAAAAAAACTCATGAGTTACAAAACACCACAATTTTATATATAATATCAATAATGGTGTCATGCCATGCCATGTTGGAGCTTGAGACAAAAATAAAAATTATTAATACTGATCTTATCTTTATTTAAAATTTTGGTCTGGGGCCAGACGTGGTGGCTCACCCCAATAATTTCAGGACTTTGGGGGGCTGAGACGGGAGGGAGGATTGCTTGAGTCCAAAGGTTGAGATCAGTTTGTGCAACATAGCGAGACATTACTCTACAAAAACAAAAAGTTATCCAGACATGGTGGCATGTGCCTGTAGTCTCAGCTACCTGGGAGGCTGAGGTGGGAGGATCACTTGAGCCCTCCCAGCTGTATTACCATAACTGTACTGAGTTATGATTGCTCCATTGCACTCCAGCCTGGGCAACACAGCAAGGCCCTGTCCTTAAAAATAAAAAATAATTTTGTTTTTCATCCTGGATATTTTTGAATAAAATTTTATTTTTTAAAAGTACTGCATATTAAAATATTAATAATCTCGATTACTGAGATTTTGGGTGTCCCTTTAAATTCTGTACTTGAGGCAAGTGCCTCACTTGCCTTACCGTAGTCCTGGGGGGCGGGGGGTGTGAATCACCTTTAATTCCATCATGGCAGAAATGGCAGTCTCCAGAAATAACTTTCTTACTAAGCAGAATCAGACTAATACCTTATCACTGTAAGAGTTTATCAGAAGTGCCAAACTTAATGTTTTCCTTCTCAGAGATGTCTTTGAAAAAGAGATTACTTCAATGTGAAACATTATGCTCTAATTACTTCTGCTTGCAACTAACAGTAGGGAATGTACATATTCCCACATATACCCATCAGAGGCAATCATTAGATGAGTGTCAAATGGATATAAATTAGTAAACAAAAGGACTCTGCAGACATGAAGGTACTATGAGAACATAAAACTTTCTTCTAATTACTAAATAAATACAGGCACACAAAGATATTGTGACTGTAAAATAAGTGAGAAATTATATAGCATCTGGGTGATACACTGACAGTATGAGGTATACCAAAAACAGCCACCTGCATTAACAGCTACCCAGTCAATTTCTTGACTGGTGAAAGTAAGTGCTCAGTCTCCAAACACACAAATTCAATTAAAAGCAAATCATGGCCGGGTGCGGTGGCTAATGCCTGTAATCCCAGCACTTTGGGAGACCAAGACAGGCGGATCACTTGAGGTCAGGAGTTCAAGACCAACCAGGCCCACATGGTAAAACCCTGTGTCTACTAAAAATAAAAAAAAATTAGCCAGAAGTGAAGGCATGCACCTGTCGTCCCAGCTACTTGGGAGGCTGAGGCAGGAGAATCTCTTGAGCCCAGGAAGTGGAGGTTGCAGTGAGCCGAGATCGCACCACTGCACTCCAGCCTGGGTGGCACTCCAGCCTGGGTGACAGAGTGAGACTCAGTTAAAAAAAAAAAAAATAAAAAAGCAAATCAACCAATAAGCCAGTAAGCTTCTCTCTTGGTTTTGTAGGATTAGCATCCTTTTGAAATTAGCCTGCTCATTTTGTAGGTGTTCCCAACTCCCAATCGTATCTCATCAATATGCCAGGAGGGCACTGGGCAAGCAAAAGGACTCATCCACATGACAATGAAAGCTTCTACCATGAGCTGATTTCCACAGATTCTCTAGAGCATTCATTTCATAGACGGCACAGGTGCAGGAAAATGTTTTCAAAAGTACTGACAAAAAAGGTGTTTTTTTAAATTAAAAATGTTATAGTATTACATTTAGTGGGCAAATGAAGATTATGAAATTTAAAAGAATAATTATCATGAAGAAATTGTCTACAACTCATGGAATTCAATTTAGCGATCACACACCATCAAATTCACAACACACCCCCTCCAACACACACTTCCCTTTGCAACTGCTGCTTCCGAGCCGGCCTCTGGGGGTGAGCTGACCCCACCCTGCTGGCTCAGCACCCCCTCCCTCACCATGAGTGGACTTGCAAACTCCACTCCAGCCGAAATGACTGTCTCCTTCCGTGTTTTTGTTCTTCCACTGTCTGTCAAACACTTCATCCGCAAGATTCCATTCAAGTATCTTGACAACTACTCTTTATCACTAGACTCATGTTTTCCCCTAAACTTTAAGCTCCTTTAGAGCAGGGATCATGCTAAATTTATCCTGTAGTCTCATGCCTAGCAGGACAGCAGGCACACCCAGCAGGCACCACTTGTTTGTTGAATTAAACTCCCACAAGCATCTTTTCTCTATCTCACCCTTCCCAGGGAAGCTGACCCTACACCTCCTGAAATCCTGGTCCTATAAGGACACCCATCACAGCGCGTATAAGCCTGTACTCACCTTGCTTCCTTCTCTCTCTCCCATCTGTGAGCTTTCTGAAGACAGAAATGTGTCTTGTTCAGGTTTGTATCCTCACCACTTACAATGCTGCTGGCCACACAGTACGCATTTGATACATATTAGTCTTCATTATTAATTTACTTCTTGTAGTTATTAATTTATTCCTCACAACTATAAATCTGCTTGTTGTAGAAATGAGGAAACTAGAGGACGAAGATTCAGCAGCTTCTCAACATGATACGTTACTAAGTGGCAGAGCGGTCTACCTCTGGAGTCAGTGTCCTCAACTGCTATGTCTGTTATCACACCTCGACTACCTCGTCAAAGGCAGGCTCACTGACTTGTGCTGTAAGAATCAACAGAGTTATGCTGTTAAATCAGATTTGCCATTTGCATGCTCAAATTATTTTAGAAAGATCATTCAATGCTCCAACTCTGCTGGCCAGAGTCTGGACTGTTGAGTAACTAAAACAATTACATCAATCAACGTGCCCAAAGTCAGAGCTAAAAGGACTAAAACCCAGGTCTCATGGACCCAACAATTTGATCACACTATTTTTGCTGGCTTTGATACCTGTCAATTCAAACCCTGTACAATTATCTCATTCCCCAAATTTTCCAAAATCTCAATAATGCCCAATAGATGCATCTGCCCCATTTTAAAACCAAGTATCTTTTTTTTCATTGTTTTGAATTTCAGCATTGACATAGCCAGACTTTGTTTAATCCCTTAGGACTAATATATGACATTCATAGCCTGATGCACCGTTAGCTGAACCAAACAGGGCTAATTTCTGACTTCAAGGAAGATTTTAAGATCTCGGCTAGGCTAAAAGAAACTTTATCACATCATTTAAATTATTGTTTGCAGGGCAGGTGTGGTGGCTCACATCTGCAACCTCTGAACTTTAGGAAGTCGAGGCGGAAGGATCACTTGAGGCCAGGAGTTCAAGACCAGCCTCAGCAACATAGTGGGACTGCATCTTTATAAAACTATAAAAAATGTAACATTAGCCAGGTGTGGTGGCATCCATCTGTGGTCCCAGCTACTTGGGAGGCTGAGGTGGGAGGATGGCTTAAGTTCAGGAGGTTGGGGCTGCAGTGAGCTGTCATTGTACCAATGCAGTCCAGCCTGGGCAACAGAGCAAGACCTTGACTCAAAAAAAAAAAAAAGAAACCAAAAAAAACTCCATGAAACTTACTTAATTCCTAGCTACTCTAACATGAAAATTGAGTAGAATTATTTAGCTTACCAACTTAAACATCTCTTACTAACCTGCTCTCTCCTCTCCTGTGTTTTCCTCCATAAATTCTAGCTGTCTTGTCCTCCCCAATCTCTGCTGTTTCGTCATTTTAGTGAAGCCAGTGGGCTCTGTTTGACTTCTCTCTTCCTGCCCTGAAACATGCAAACTGCCTCTCGAGACAAACTAAGGCTGTCTGTGTCAATAAAGTTTATTTATTTATTTATTTTTTTTTTTTTTTAAGACGGGGTTTCACCATATTGGTCAGGCTGGTCTTGCACTCCTGACCTCAGGTGATCCACCTGCCTCAGTCTCACAAAGAGCTGGGATTACAGGCGTGAGCCACTGCACCTAGCTTGTGTCAATAAAGTTTTATTGGAACTTGGATTAGGATGAGGAGGAGGAAAGGGCAAGGGAAGAATGGAATGGCTGTTCTGTGCTACTCAGTCATAGTCAAAGCTTCTCGTGCGGGACAAGAAGCCGTTTTGTAGCAATATACCACAGTGCGTTTCTTTCATTTTTGCTTATGGCACTGTGATAGGTTTCCCTGATGTCTTACCTGAAATCATGATCAAACACTCATTACCACTGCATACTTATTTTATTCCTAAAACATAAAATGTCACACATATTTTTACAGCTAGAGAAGAGTCATGTTAAAAATTTAAGATAGGTAGTGTAACACTTCTTTGAATTTAATATTCTTCATGCTACGTAAGTTCTCTAGAATAAATTTACTTCATGATCAAATGTGGCCACCCACCCCACCTTGCTACAATTGCTAGACACACTAGTACAAACTTTCCAGAGTACCATCCAACGATCATATACACCACAGTGTAAAACGTTTCCAGCTCACCTGGAATTCTCACCTAAGTGGCCTCTGAAATAAACTATATTCTGCAATGTTGGCTTCTGCCTAATACAGTAATGATTCACTGCAGTTTACACCATGAATTTAAACAGAGATTTGTTATGCAACCACAAATCTCTTAGGTTTCTCCAAAAATTAACCAATATCTTGAACATAATATTTTCTATTCTCAACAATCATTATACAAATAAAACGGCTACATTAATAAAATTTTCCGTCAGAAAATTATGAAAATAAACCTTTAAATGTAGGTTAGAGCAGTGGCAATGCTGCTAACCAACTTCAGAAAAGACTCAGCGAGGTAGGGGCATCCACAAGCGAGGCACAGAGTGAGCAGGTGCACAGGCCCTGAGCAGCCCCAGACTCCGGGGCTGTGTGCTGGCAGCACACCTTGCACACAGCACTGGCTCTGCCCCAGATGGTCACAGGCAGCTGGGACCAAATCACCCACCAAATGTGTATATCATGTAGATATACATTCTAGAGACAGGGTCTTGTTCTGCCACTCACAATGGAGTGCAGTGGCACAATCACAGCTCAGTGTAACCTCAAACTCCTGGCCTCAAGTGATGCTTCTGTCAACGTGCTGGTATTATAGGCATCTGCCACCATGCCCAAATTATTTTAACTTTCATTTTAGGTTTAGAAGTACATGTGCAGGCCGGGCTCGGTGGCTCAAGCCTGTAATCCCAGCACTTTGGGAGGCCAATGCGGGTGGATCACGAGGTCAAGAGATCGAGACCATCCTGGTCAACATGGTGAAACCCCGTCTCTACTAAAACTACAAAAAATTAGCTGGGCATGGTGGCACGTGCCTGTAATCCCAGCTACTCAGGAGGCTGAGGCAGGAGAATTGCCTGAGCCCAGGAGGCGGAGGTTGCGGTGAGCCGAGATCGCGCCATTGCACTCCAGCCTGGGT
>NW_022436960.1:642240-684386 GCF_009761245.1 Sapajus apella
AAAAAAAAAAAAAAAAAAAAAAAAAAGAAGTACATGTGCAGGTTTGTTATATAGGTAAACTCCTGTCACCAGGGTTTGTTGTACAGATTATTCTGTAACCCAGGTATGAGGCCTAAAACCCAATGGTTATTTTTCCTGATCCTCTCCCTCCTCTCATCCTCCACCCTTGAGGAGGCCCCACTGTCTGTTGTTCCCTTCTTTGTGTCCAAGTGTTCTCATCACTTAGCTTCCACTTATAAGTGAGAACATTCAGTACTTGGTTTTCTGTTCCTGCGTTAGTTTGCTGAGGATAATGGCCTCCAGCTCCCAACCATGTTCCTGCAA
Organism: Sapajus apella; assembly: GCF_009761245.1. Lineage (NCBI taxonomy): Eukaryota > Metazoa > Chordata > Mammalia > Primates > Cebidae > Sapajus > Sapajus apella. Next base: position 642,565 of record NW_022436960.1, read on the forward strand.
AAGATAGGATCTCATTCTTTCTTACAGTTGCATTGTATTCCACGATGTAAATGTATCAAATTTTCTTTATCCAGTCTGCCATTGATAGGCGTTTAGATGGATTCCATGTCTTTGCTATTGTGAATAGTGCTGCAATGAACATATCTTTATGGTAGAATGATTTATACCCCTTTGAGTATATATAACCAGTAATGGGGTTGCAGGGTCGAAAGTAAGTTCTGTTTCTAGCTCTCTGAGGAATCACCATACTGCTTTCTGCAGTGGTTGAACTAATTTACACTCCACCAGCAGTGTATAAGTGCTCCCTTTTCTCCACAACCTCACCAGCATCTTATTTTTGGCTTTTTAATAATGGCCATTCTGACTGGTGTGAGATGGTATCTCACTGTGGTTTTGATTTGCATTTCTCTAATGGTCAGTGATTTGGGCTGTTTTTCATATGCCTGCTGGCTGTATGTATTCTTCTTTTGAAAAGAGTTTGTGTGTGTCCTTTGCCTACTTTTTTTTTTTTTTTTTTTTTTTGAGACAAAGTCTTTCTCTGTCGTAGGCTGGAGTGCAGTGGCACAATCTCGGCCCCCTGATTCAAGCTATCCTCCTGTCTCTGCCTCCCGAGTAGCTGGGATTATAGGCGTCTGCCACCACACCCAGCTAATTTTTATATTTTTAGTAGAGGCGGGGTTTCACCACATTGGCCAGGATGGTCTTGATCTCTTGACCTTGTGATCCACCTGCCTCAGCCTCCCGAAGGGCTAGGATTACAGGCGTGAGCCACCACGCCCAGCCCTTTGCCCACTTTTTATTTATTTATTTATTTTTGTAAATTTAAGTTCCTTACAGATGCTGGATATCACACCTTTGTCAGATGCATAATTTACAAATATGTTCTCCATGCTGTAGAATGTATATATACTCTGTTAATAGTTTCTTTTGCTGAATAGAAGCTCTTAAGTTTAATTAGATCCCATTTGTCAGTTTTTGCTTTTGTTGCAATTGCTTGTGGCGTTTTCATCATGAAATCTTTGTCAGTTCCCATGTCCACAATGGTATTTGCTGAGGTTGTCTTCCAGGGCCTTTACAATGTTGGGTTTTACATTTGAGTCTTATATTTTGAGCTGATTTTTGTACATTGTGTAGGGAAGGGGTCAGTTTCAATCTTCTGCACGTGGCTAGCCAGTTGTCCCAGCACCACAGATTTAGAGAGTCCTTTCCCCGCTGCTTTGGTCAGCTTTGACGAAGATCAGATGGTTGTAGGTGTGTGGCCTTGTTTCTGGGCTCTCTCTTTTGTTCCACTGGTGTCTGCTTTTGCACCATACCATGCTGTGAGGTTGCCGCGTCCCTATAGCATAGTTTGAAGTTGGGTAACAGAATACCTCCAGCTTTGTTCTTTTGCTTAGACTCCCTTGGCTATTTGGGTTCTTTTTTGGTCCATATGAATTTTAAAGCAGTGTTTTTCTAGTTCTGTGAAGAAGGTCCTTGGTAATTTGCCAGGAATCGCACTGAGTCTGTAAATTGCTATGGGCAGTATGCACACCCAATTATTTATTTTTTTTTTAGGAGAAGTCTAACTATGCTACCCAGGCTGGAGTGCGGTGGCACAATCTCAGCTCACTGCAATCTCCATCATCAGGGCTCAAGCAATTCTCCTGCCTCGGCCTCCCGAGTAGCTGGGATTACAGTCACCCACCACCATGTCAATCTAATTTTTGTATTTTTAGTAGAGACAGGCTTTCACCATGTTGGCCAGGCTGGTCTTGAACTTCTGACCTCAGGTGATCTACCCACCTCAGTCTCCTGAAGTGCTGGGATTACAGGCGTGAGCCACTGCGCCCAGCCAGTGCTTGATAAATATTAACTGAACAATAGTGGGTTACGGACCAGGGCTTGGAAAATGTATTTGTTAAAAAGATACTTTTCTTCTTGAAAAATGCTAAGAAAGTAGATGACTTTTCTGAATGATTTTATGTTTAAAAAAAAAAACAACGAAGTCATGTAAAGTGTTCTCACCACAAAAAAGATAACTACTGAGTTTATCTTTACACTTGCTAATTTGCTAGACTTAACCTTTCCATAATATATACTTCAAAATATCATGCTGTACATGATAAATATATATACAATTTTATATGTCAACTAAGAAAAATAAATTTAAGGAAAAAAAGGATACTTTTCTTCTCGAACTTCTTTTCCAAGTACAAAATTAAACCTCAGTACCAATTGGCTTCCAGGCATTAAATTACACTTCCAAATTATCCTTATTAAAGGTGATACAGGAGCTGCTTTTCATCAACTCATATATTAGAAGCCTTGTGCTAAGTTACTATTATGAATAGAACTTTTAGGTAAGCAAATCTGAAAGCAAGAAATGAATTTGTTTTATAAGGTATGAAGCTGCAAGTTATAATAAACCAAACTACCCCGATGATGAATGATAAAACTGCCCAGCACGCCTCTAATAGCAGCACTTTGGGAGGCCAAGGCGGGCAGATCACCTGCCGTCAGGAGTTGGGAGACCAGCTTGGCCAACATGGTGAAACCCCATTTCTACTAAAAAAAAATACAAAAAAAATCAGCCAGGTGTAGTACTACGTACCTGTGATCCTAGCTACTTGGGAGGCTGAGGCAGCAGAATTGCTTGAGCTGGGGAGGCGGAGTTTGCAGTGAGCCAAGACTATGCCAATGCACTCTAGCCTGGGCAACAAGAACAAAACTCCATCTCAAAAAAAAGAAAATTTAAAAAAAAAACTGAGGGTTTTGAGTTAAAGTTCTAAGCCAAGAAAGGCTCTTGCATTCTGAGCAACAAGACCGATGGCTGGGGCTGGGAGAAAGCAGCTTACCCCATGAAAGGGCAGAAGGCAGCACTGGGCCAGGGAGCAAGGCAGGCCAGGAGCACCTGGGAGAGCAGGACAGTGAGGCAGCAGGACCTGGCCTGACTGAAGGTCCCAGCACTCCATGCTCTATCTGCAACACTTCAGACGACCCAGGGGCCTCTCTTCACCATGTGGTCAACCAAGAGCCTACATTACCCTTTTCTTTGAAAAATCTTTTACCTCCACCTGCTGAGCTCAGGGACACAGTTTCAACACTGTAGTGGAGGTTACTCAGAAAACGAAGTCACCTTGCTACGTCAACGCCCTGCTCACTGTGTGGTCCTCCTGTGTGGGTTAGATGGGTTTCCTCACTGTATGGATGGCAAACAAGGACCCCAAAAAGAAATCCAAGCAAAAACTGCACCCTTTTAATGACCTAGCTCAGAAGTCACATAGCTCCACTGTGCCATACTGCTGGGTGAGGGGGGCCACACACCCAGCCCAGGCACACCTCTTTGTCAAAGTCCCATGCGAGAAAAATACAGAGAATGGGAGAAATCACTGAGAATACTTAGGAAAACACAATGGCACCCTACGTGAGTTCTACAACAAAATCTCAGTATTCTTTCAAGATTGGAAAATCAACAACCAGGGTTCAATGGAATCTGGCTAAAAAAATCAATTTGTATTTCAACCCTTGCAAGGCGAACCTCTTATTACTATTATGTGTAATAAGTTGCAACTTATAAGTTGAGTCTAAATTACTATGTTGCCCTGCCTTAGTAAATACAGTATCATGACCCTGACTTAACAGGTGGTGATTCAGATTCGCCCCAGGGTAACTGCTGGGCACTGCAGCTTCTCTATAAGAACACAGAATACCACAGACAGGCAGAAATGCAGGTGTCAAGCCAGAATTTATCTCGACATCCCAGTCTGCGGGCTCGGCTATGCACCCATCTCTCATCACAGCAGACAGCATTAAGGGTAGAGGTCATGCCGTTTGCCCCTCCCGTGGGTTACTCCAGCACACTGAGTGGAAATTCAATAAATAATCAGAGGAAGTGAAGACAGGAATTTTAAAAATTCTAAATCACAGTCTAAATTAGATGCCTGTTGTTATTACAGGCCTCTTTCTGACAAAAGGAAAGCAAAAACAACATGCACTGAGAGCAAACCGCTTCTGTCAGGACAGCGATCCTTAGAAGAGTAGAGAGCCAGGAGCCAGGAGCCAGGTTTCTGATCCTAGATCTGATTCTGACCTGCTCTGGGACCTTAACCAAGTGGCATTACTTCTTTGGGCCTCATTTTCCTCATCTGTAAAATAAAGGGATTGGATTAGACAAAGATTCGTAACTGAGGCCTACAGGTGAGCCACAGCAACATGCCCACTGTGTGCCTGAAGGCCAGTCTATCTTCAAGCTCGACATTTAAACTCTATAATCTGAATATTTATTAACAAAGAGAATGAATTCCACAGAGGGTGAAAACATTCTCCCAGAGCCTAGCCAGGCCCTCTAGGAGCTGCCACCTTGGCAGCAACACCAGGCTCCAACCTTCCAACCTCAGGCCCCTGAAATCACAGACATTTCAGTCCCAGGCAATCAAGACATCAACATTGTTTTAAATCCACGAGGGAGACTAGTTTTCTTTATTTTATTTTTCTCTAGAGATGAGGTCTCGCTATTTTGCCCTGAATGGTCTTGGATTCCTGGACTCCAGCAATCCTCCTGCCTTGGTCTCTCAAAGTGCTGGGATTACAGGCATGAGCTACCATGCCCGGCCTATGCTACATATATTTCTAACCAACAGCAAACAGACCTTCGGCAATGAAGACAATAGGCCCTCGTTTATTATTTTCATAAGCTTGACATTTTAAACATGGGTCTTTATAACCTGGGCCTCCATCCCCAAAACGAATCCCCATGATATCCTGGAAACAGGCAGGGCTGCCTCCCAGGAAGAGCCCTAGCATGTGTGTTACTGGAAACAAACCCTTTGGATGAACAGAAAGCTGTGCCAGGACCCCCCCAGCACATGGGGCTGCAACTGTGCTTTTGGAGACCTCATGCATTGCTAGGCCTCGGGAGGCACGATGAGCCAGCCCCCTTCTTCACAGCCTGCAGACTGAGGTGGCAGGCCAGCACACACACACAGGCTAGTTCCTCGGCCTGAAGTTGAAAACTATGTCTCAACCATAGTCTGTTGCCAGGAAGCAAGACACCAAGGCAGACGTTGCCAGAGAAAGAACTGAGCTCAACGGGCTACTCTGGTAAACGAAGAGAAAGGATGTGCTTCATATGGAAAGCCAAATTTATTTACACAAATCACGAATGCAGGCTCTCGGCTAGGAAAGCTCACTTCCAATGCCAGAAGGTTCAGAACCCATTCACAAGCTTTTCAGAATGCAAGCAGTTGCCATGGTAACCCCAACATTATATTTCTTGGCATTGGACATATAAATTACCACCCATAATGCATTTAATACAGTTTGGGGCCACTAATTCATTGCAAAATAAATCTCAGCTCTGACTCTTGGACTCCCTCTAAGATAAACAAAGAGCAGCAGCTGGAGGTAGCACCCAGCTCACCCCATGGATAAGCACAAAGCTCCACACATCCGAAAATGCTCTTCTGAAGGCAAAATAAGAACTAAGGAGATTAGAATTCATCATCTACAGCTGGTGGTTGAGATTTTGTAAGATGAAAAGTTCCATCCAGATTAATGAAACTGTCCTTGCTTAAGTTAAAGAAACAAAATATCTGTATCTACATCTCTGAAATTCAACTATGTTTAGCAAATCCAAGAGAAAGCAGATCTCTTCAAAGAACATCTTCAATAATTCCCTTAGAGGGCATCTGTCAATATGAAATAAGATAACTCTTCAATTGTCAAAACTGTCATTAACAAGAAATAAACTTTTATTTCTTAGGTTCGAAAGAGATCTATTCAATCATAATTCATTACCTTGGCTAGGGATATTCATAAACACTTAAAATACATATATGCATGATTTCTAAAGTCCGTTACCTTCTTATAATCCGTCATCTGAACAGAGAGATGAAAACAAAATTATTGTGCACAAACTGCAAAGACATCTTCGGCTTCGCGTTCCCAGGAAGAAGCCGACTGCATCAGTAACTTGACAGAGCTGCTGCAGGACATGCCTGCGCCAGCCACAGCATTCACAGAATCGCGCACGTTCTAATCACTAAACTGCCAGGTCCGGAGGATCACTGCCTTCATTAACTCCTCCTTCAGACTGCAGGCAGCAGTCAGCAGTTGTGAAGGGGAGCAAAAGGCTTCACCACGGGTTGTTTCCATATTAACAAGGACTTTGGTAACCGCTGCATTGCAGTCTTTCTGAAAGCTACCAACCTCAGAAGCAAAAGCGCTGGAGAGAGTCTCCCTGGCACAGGAAGCAGGCTTTCCAATCACAAAGATTTTTTTTTAACAACCTTTAAAAATGCTGTAAACACCTGAGGCTTTTTCTAGATTTCCTACCTGTTTCCTAAAGGTTGACTGCTTTGTGGTTTTTACTGGAGGATGGCTGTGACCACTGGCTGTGTGGGGTAGGGATGCGGAAACGAGTGTGATGTGTATATGACGCCCCCTCTCAGTGCTCAGGTACGCCCTGCAGGAATCTGCACATCTGCTGCTTAGCACCAGGCTCAGAGCCCCTGCTGAGGGGCTCTTGGGAATGAGCCATGATTTCCATTCCAAAACATGCAAGTACAGCAAGCACTTCCAGGTCCTCTGTGGGCAGCAATCACTGAACACTCAGCTACCTTCACAGTATGGTAATAACCATTATGTGGTCAGAGCACTTGAAATTTTGAACCATTGACCATATAATCAATTTCAGAAAAGAGACTTCTGAAATAGTAACATGCTTACTAAATGACTTTGGTTTTCATTCATTCATGCAATACGTTTAGTGAGCACTGACCATATGCTGTAGATAAAAGGACATTCAAGTTGAGCAACCCTAATCCAAAAATCCAAACTGCCCCAAAATCTGAAACTTTCTGAGTACCTACATACCATCACAAGAAGAAATTCCCCAAATGACCTCACGTGACAGGTCACAGTCAAAACTTTATTTCATGTACAAAATACTTTTTAAACTGAACACAAAATTGCCTTCAGGCTATATGTATAAGGAGGAAGAATAACGGGAAACACACCATCGTGCATGGTGGAGGAGGACCGGCACCGCATGGGAGGCAGAACCAGGGCCCATCTGCAGCTCCAGGACAAGGCTCTGTGAGAAAGGAATACTTATAAAAGGAGCTGAAGGCTGTGGACTTGGCTGGAACAGGGAGGGCCAAGGGGAGAACATCCTCCAGATGGCCGTGCCCATTCTCAGCAGGTGCAGGAGGTCCTCTGCAAGGTAAATGTTTGTGGCTGGAGCCCGTCCCTCCCTCACAGCAGACCAGAGCGGGTATGGCCACCACCACCACCACTGACAGAAACTGGCATCTGGGACCTGAGGCCTACACTTGCCCAAGGCACGTGGTGACCGCAGGGAGGCACCGGGTGTGAGCACAGCAGGGCAGCTCTGTGCTGTGCCACCCCACCACGCTGCCACCCATAAGTAACAGCTGTCCTCTGGCACCCATGGCAACCCCAACAAAGGTGACAGTCCAAGCAGCCTCTGCTCAGATGGCTATCTTCCACCCCATGTCCAGAGCCCAGCCGGACCCTGAACAGGTGTGAGGTGAAAGACTGGATGAATGAACAAACAAACGAAAGAACCTACTGGGCACTCCCCAATTCTGCAATAGGAAATGACATGTCGGACCTCTGCCAATGCTATGCTGTTCTCTGAGGAAAATGGCCCTTCTTTGCCTTGTCTCTGGCTACCTAACTACTTCTCATCTCAGGCTCCTCCAGGAAGTCTTCACTGACTGCCTTCCCACCCCTGGCAGCAAGGCCCTTTTCCTGAGCCAGCCCCCCACCTCCGGCAGCTCCCATGCTGTCTTGAAGCGGTGGATGTGCAGTGGCCCCGCACGGAAGCCCTGCAGCGTGGTCAGGGCTGTATCTGCGGTGCCCAAAGTGCTCCTGCTGCGGCCGCATTCCTGGAGGACTCGCCGCACATCAGCCACCTGCTCCACACACACAACTCGCTTGCTCCTGTGAGGCGGCTCCATCCGACACACAAGGACGCTGAGGCACAGTGAGTTCAAGCGGAAGAGCCAGGATCCACACCCAGGCACCAGCCTCCTCCGGCCACAACCTACCCACCCCTTCTGCTTTTGTAGGTACCCAAAACAGAGTTCACTGTCGCCAACTGGAAAAGATGATGTTACCTCACGGGGATGGGAGGGATTCGAGTTACGGAAAAACTTTTAAGGAAATACTGCAGTCTTCCTCCCCCATCCCTCCCTCTTACCGTGAGCTATGAATGAATGAACACATTCGGCCACAGCAGACACGCTTCCGCGTAAATTCCTGACAGGGAACACCTCACAGCCCACGGGAGCCGAGGAGAGAATGCGCAGGTAGGCAGCTCGAGGTGGTTTCCTTTTGCCATCACTGCGCTTCAGAAAGACTCACTCGAGCAGTTTAAAAGCCTCAGATGAACTTTCATCAAACGCTTCTGGACATTTAGGTGCCACTCTGGGCACTCCCCACAGAAGTTCCAGAAGAATGCTGCCTTTCAAGTCAGAGATCAAGGCGTGTTCTCCGTGGCAGTGCCACCCTCACTAGCCCCCGCTGGCAGCAGCGCTGCAGGGGAACTCTTCCCCACTGATCTGTCTGGCCAGAAGCCCGTGCGTGGCCTGAGCAGGCTCTCCCTGGGGGATGTCGAGCAGTGGGCAGGTCCCACGGCAACACTCTCATGCCTCCTGGAACAGCCAGAGCCTACTGGGGAGGGCCCCGCAGCTGGGCCAGGGCTGGGGGGAGTGTGCACTGGTGGGGAGAGATGGGCAGGGGCGCGAGCTGTCTCCAGGGGTGGCAGAAGGTCCCCAGAGGAGCATGCCAGAGGACCCTTCCAATTGCCGCCCAACTCAACAATCTGACCAAGGACAGTGAGGTTCGGCGCACGGGTGCCGGGTCCCCACATACCTGGGGGGGTGGCTTCCTACTGTCTTGTTTCCAGGTGAGGTGGCAGCGAGGTTTCAACAGGAGAAATCACTTTCTAAGGGCACCAGTGGGTGCTCCAGCAAAGCTGCTTGGCTCTGAGCGGCCTGATGCTTTGGACTTGGCATGACTTCCTCCTGGTGAAGGCACGGCCTGGTGTCCTCACAGCGTAGGCAGAGCAGAAAGGGCACGCTGCCTCCCTCTGGCACTGACTCCTCCCAATCAACCGCTCACTCTTTCTGGATCTCAGATTCCTTGTCTAAGAAAGGAGTAAGGCCTGTCCTACAAACCTCATGAAGCTGATTTTCAGTGGACTGAATGCATTTGCTCTCTGCAGGAAGCGAATCACATCTACTCATAATTTACAATGAGTCAACTGGTGTGAAAAAGTATAAGCTATCTCAAAATGTAAGGCATGACTGTTACCAAATATAGCCACAACGCACTCAGTTATATTTCCAAGCTTAATTCAGCTTAAATATATGATGAGAGACCTACAGGGCTCTTACCATTAACTAGAATGGCCATGGCTAATCCTGCCCCTTTATTAAATACTAGTAATGAAATTGATACTTTAGCTCATGCAGACTAGCTAATATCATTAATGTACGTTTACATGAATTTGATGCAAATTATGGAAACATCCCAATAGGTCTCATTTGGACACTTAAAATGCTAAAGAGCATCACTACTATCTGAAGGTACTTATCACTTCAAACAGGCAACTAAGTCACCAAAATTAACAAGAAAAAAATCCAAGCCAGCAGTATTCTGCCTGAAGGGAAAACAGAGACAAATCATTCATAGTCGTCACTCTAGGTGCCACTGGGGCCACAGAACAAAGGATGTCCCTAAGAGAAAGCACAGAGAAGAAAAACAATCTAAAACACACACACAATCTATTTGGCTTAGATACATACTTATTTACCAATTATCTTACAGGTACTTATTTGATAAGACCATTTCATGACCACCAGATGTGATCTGGTCTTAGGAAGGAAACAGACTGCAATTCTGCCTGTCTCTCTAGGCAACAGAGGGTTTCAGGGGCTTTAAACATGACACAAGAAGTCACTAGGTCAGCAACAAAGGTCAAACAAGCCCCAGTTACAAGTAGCAAAGTGTCTGTACAAGCATAAATGGGAGCCTGAACCACAGGTAAAAGAAGCAACAAAAGAGGATATAAACGACGAGGTATATTCCCAACAGAAGTGAAAACGCATGTCCACACAAAAACCTGCACATGAATGTTCACAGCAGCATTACCACACAACAGCCGAAAAGGAGAAACAACCCAAATGTCTATCAATGGACTAATGAATACATACAATGTGGAACATCCACCTTGATTGATACACGCTACAACATGAATGAAAACATGATGCTGAGTGAGAGCGGCTGGGCACAGAAAACACATACTGTCTAACTGCATTTCTACAGAATGTCCAAAGTAGGCAACGGCTGCACAACCCTGTGAATATACTAAAAACCACTGAAGCCCGGCGCAGTGGCTCACGACTGTAATCCCAACACTTTGGGAGGCTTAGGCAGGTGGATCACGAGGTCAGGAGATCGAGACCAGCCTGGCCAACATGGTGATACCTCATCTCTACTAAATATACAAAAATTAGCCAGGCATGGTGGCACATGCCTATAATCCCAGCTACTTGCGAGGCTGATGCAGGAGAACGGCTTGAACCAGGGAGTCACTTTAAATAGGTGAATTGTATGGAATGTGACTATTTCAATAAAGTTATTTTTTAAAAGCTGACACAATCAAGCCAAACGCCAAACATCCAACAGACACCATTTAATGAGATGCAGCTCACCCACTCAATTAAAAAACAAGAAAACATTATGACAGGAGTTCCCACTATGCCAAAACATGCATTACTTTTGGGGTAGTCCTTCCAAAAATTTTAAATAAGCTTCTCACTATTCAAAACAATTCATAATTCCTGTGGCAACTCCCCCTCTTCCAAATCTAAAAGTTCAACAATTTTTCAAGAAAAAAATTGATCTTAATTTTAAAGTAAAATACAAATTACATATTTGTGCAAACGTAACATTTTTAATCATGAGAGAGAGGTGTCACCATGGAACTTACCAACACTCTCCCCCAAGAAAGTATTCATTTAATTGGCTCTGTCTACTAGGAAATAAATAATACCTGGATCTTTAAGACCTAGAAACATTTCAGAAGGTTTGAGGTCAAAGAAAACACGTTAACTCAACATAACGCTCACAAGAACAAAAATAAGCCTATGCATAAAATAAACAACTAAATGACAGTGGAAAGACTACATTCCCTAAACCTAAAAAAAGTTTCCACTTCATTCCCACCCAGCGCCAGCTGTCCATCTCAAAGTCTTCAACAACCCAACTCATAGAAAGCACCTACGGTCAACGTGGTAACATGCACAATTCTGTAACTGGCTCAAGTCGTCATTACAATAAGGTGTGTTTCTATTTTCCGCAGGAAGAGAATCATGTCGACTCACAATTCACAATGAGTCAACCAGTGTGTAAAATATTTTACATAATGGGAAAATTTATTGTGACCCAAAAGTTCAGTGTGTTCTCATTAAGTTACCAGAAATTACAGATGTGAAGATACTTCTGTTAACTTAACCAAAATCAAGAAAAGAAACTACTTTAGATATGCACACATTTTCAGTTTGGTAGATTTGATTCTTTTTATGATACGGCATTTCAATTTACTCAGATTGGTAAACGCACCGTTTAAATACTAAATAGAGAAAATCTGCATATTGACAACATAGGTAATTTAAGACTGGTTTTGGCATACGTCACTCACTACCTATATAGCTAAGTTCTGTCAAAACCTGACAGGGTGGCTTCAGTTTTTGTAAATACTCTCGTGGTGAAATGGTTTTTCCAAAGTTACGATACCATCTACAGTGCTAATGGAGCCTTCCCATTGTGCTTCACTGCAAATAACGTATTTCTGTGGAAAATCTTATAGTGCTGCATCCATTTCACATTTCCCACATTACATTCAATTTTTTTTAATACCAAAAAAACATTTAAGCAATTAAAACACATAAAATTTTTCTATTATGACCTTTTAAAAAACCCTCAGTCTTGGGATAGCATTAGGAGAAATACCTAACGTAGATGATAGGTGACGGATGCAGCAAACCACCACCATGGCACGTGTATACCTATGTAACTAACCTGCAAGATCTGCACATGTACCCCAGAACTTAAAGTATAAATAAACAACTTAGAAAAAAACCTGTCTTTTATTTACTTTTTTTGTTTGAGGCAGAGTCTCACTCTGTTGCCCAGGTTGGAGTGCAGTGGTGCAATCTCAGCTCACTGCAACCTCCGCCTCCCAGGTTCAAGCCATTCTCCTGCCTCAGTCTCCTGAGTAGCTGCAACTACAGGTGCACGCCACCATGCCCGACTAATTTTTGTATTTTTAGTAGAGACAGGATGTCACCATATTGGCCAGGCTGGTCTCAAACTCCTGACCTCATGATCTGTCCACCTCTGCCTTTCAAAGTGCTGGGATTACAGGTGTGAGCCACTGCGCCCTAGCCACAAAACCCTCAGTCTTTTAAAGGCCACACTTGGAAACGGACATGTTTATACATGGAATACAGATGCAAACATTTTTAAACTACATAATCCATTGATACACACAGACTAAGAAATCAAACATTTCCAATTCCATAAACATAATACATCTGAAGCAAAGACACTACCACCAGATATTTTTTACTTTATAAGCTGGTCCCCAGAAAAGGGTAATCATGAAAGACACCAGGGAGCCTCTTTTCAACCTTGTTAAATAAACGACTTGCAAATATTAACCACAAAACTGTGGGTGAAGCCACTCTGTCCTGTCATGATTACTCGCTCATAAAAGCCCAAAATGTGTCTTGAAGGGGTTTTTTGTAATACAAATCCTAATCTTAACTATATAAACTCTATTCTTAACTATCTTAAAATACATTACAAAAGACCATTCTCAACTTTCTGAAAACTGCAATATCTTTTATAAAATCTGAAAGATTGAGAAGGTATTTCTAATAGTGTCGTCGCACATTAAACCTTGACTCATTAAGTCAAGTACCTGGGACAAAATCATTTTAAATTAAAAGAGCAATCTTTAATATACATTTTCACATGAGGCTTAATACATTTTACACAATTTATCAAAGGCCACAGAAAAACTTCGGAAATAATGTAACGAACACACAGTGATATTTGCTTCAGGAACAGATTATTTCACCCTACATCCTTTTAAAGTGCTTGAGATATGAATATTTAGTAGGCATGTTTCAGAATTAGCTCTTCATTTTCTAATAAAAAAGGGCAGACCTCCCTGCAGGCTTGGCAATGAAACATTTTCAAATGCAGGTACCAGGCGGGTGTTGGTGGTTCATGCCTATAATCTTAGCACTTTGGGAGGCCGAGGCAGGAGGATCTGCTTGAACCCAGGAGTTCAGGACCAGCCTAGTCAACATAGCGAGACCCCATCTCTACAAAAAAATTTTTTTAACTTAGCCAAATGTAGTGGTGGGTGCTTGTAATCCCAGCTACTCAAGAGGCTGAGGTAGTAGGATCACTTGAGTCCAGGAGACTGAAGCTGCAGTGAGCTGTGACTGCACCATTGTGCTTCAGCCTGGGCGACAGAGGAAGACCCTGTCTCAAAAAAAAAAAAAAAGCAGGTCCCATTTCAGAAAGCAAACTGTAAAGGTACCTACCTACATCAAAATGCATCTGAAAACCATTACCTGGCGCCTGAGTACAGAAGGTTAGGAAGTAAAGGCAGCGCTCCGGATCTGCAGCATCATCTGGAGTCTGCCCTCTCCTTGGACCCGGACAGCCAGACCTGAGGGCAGGATCTGGGCAATCCAGAACAGTGACCTCAGACACTCAGAGAGGGACACACTGAGGCCTATGTCACAATGCAGTGCCCCTGCTGCCAGGCCCCCATGTGGCTCACCTGAAACTGCACCTGTGGAGCACGCTCTTAAAGGGAAAGGGGAGATGACAGGGAGAACACCAGACCTGCTGGAGTGCCCTCCCAGCATGGGCTCATCACCTGCATATGGTGACCACCCACCCCTACGCGGGAGGGCGGACGCGATGTTTTCTTCCTTTGTGTTTCAGCACGCTGCATAATGCGTGACAAGCAGATGCTCACTAAGACAGGTCCATAATCCCTCATCTACAATTCGAAAATCCAAAAAGCTCTCTGAAAACTGAAAGCATGTTCATAACTCACTTGGCAGCATGCCCTGATCTGATGTGAGGCTATTCATAGTCTCACTGTCCCACTTAGTGCAAATATTCAGGTACTTCACTGCAAAAATCTTAATGCACTCGATGAGAAGGTGCTGCCTAGGATGTTCTGTAACATATGGGACTTTCACTGATTCTGTTCTAAAAATCTAAAAATTGTCACATTCCCAAACACCTCTGGACCCAAGAGTCACAAAGGACTGTGGTCCCTTGATAGATGATCACAGGGCAGGCACTGGCCAGAGATGGTGACACCCAAGATGTAAATGGGCAGCAGGAAGAAGCACCTGTATGGCCAGGAGAGAACAATAATCTGGATTCAAAGTCTAGTTTATACATATGTTCAATCTACTAACATGCTGAGCGTGTGTGCACACACCTCGCCCACAGTTGGGTAGACTGCATGAAAGGAAGACTGCGGTCCCTGCCCTCACGGAGGGGAAGACCATGAGGTGACAAACAAGTGCTCCGGCTCAGGCGGCAAACACAAGCTGTGGCCGGTGGGTAAAGGCAAGGAAGGTGCTGATGCAACACTCAGGAACGGCCCGAGCAGAGGGTGGCCAGGGAAGCCCCTGAGGAGTGACGGGGAAGCTACCCAAGGAACAGGGACAGCACAGCAAGAGTGCCAGGATAGGGACGTACCACTCTAGCAATCAGAGCACAGCTCAGGGGAGGGACCCTGGGGGAAGGGAGAAGGATGCGGGGCTGGGGTGATGGGAGCGTTAGGATTTTTAAAAATTAATTAATTTTTAAAGTTACATTTTTTTTAAGAGACAGAGTCTTTCTCCGTCACCCAGACTGGAGTGCAGTGGCATGATCACAGCTCACTGTAACCTCACCTCAGCCTCCTGTAATTTTTAAAATTTTTAATTGACAAAGAAAAATTGTATATATTTTTATAAGATACAATTGGATGTTTTGATCTATGCATACATTGTAGAATGACTAAATCAAACTAGTTAATCTATCACCTCACCAAGTTACTTTTCATGTGATGAAAACATTTAAGATCTACTCATAGGCAAGGACTTCATGACTACAACACCAAAAGCAATGGCAACAAAAGCCAAAATAGACAAATGGGATCTAATTAAACTTAAGAGTTTCTGCACAGCAAAAGAAACAATCATTAGAGTGAATCAGCAACCAACAGAATGGGAAAAAATTTCTGCAATCTACCCATCTGACAAGGGCTGATATCCAGAATCTACAAAGAACCAAAGCAGATTTACAAGAAACAAACAAACAAACCCATTCAGAAGCAGGTGAAGGATATGAACACTTTTCAAAGGAAGACATTTATGAGGCCAACAAACATGAAAAAATGCTCATCATCACTGGTCATTAGAGAAATGCAAATCAAAACCACATTGAGATACCATCTCACACCAGTTAGAATGGCAATCATTAAAAATCTGGAGACAACAGAGGCTGGAAAGGATGTGGAGAAATAGGAACACTTTTACACTGTTGATGGGAGTGTAAATTCGTTCAACTATTGTGGGAGACAGTGTGGCAATTCCTCAAGGACCTAGAAACAGAAATTCCACTTGACCCAGCAATCCCATTACTGGGTATATACCCAAAGGATCATAAATTGTTCTGTTATAAAGACACATGCACACATATGTTCACTGTGGCACTGTTTACAATAGCAAAGACCTGGAACCAACCCAAATGCCCATGAATGATAGGCTGTACAAAGAAAATGTGGCACATATATACCATGGAATACTATGCAGCCATAAAAAATGATGAGTTTGTGTCCTTTTTAGGGACATCGATGAATCTAGAAACCATCATTCTCAACAAACTGACACAAGAACAGAAAACCAAACAACCCATGTTTTCACTCATAGGCAGGTGTTGAACAATGAGAACACATGGACACAGAGAGGGGGACATCACACACCAGGGTCTGTTGGGAAGTAGGGGGCTGGGGAGGGACATTGGGGGTGGGAAGGTTGGGGAGGGATAACACTGAGAAAAATGCCTGATGTAAGTGACGGCAGGGGGGGATAGAGACAGCAAGCCACCATGGCATGTGTGTACCTATGCAACAATCCTGCAAGGTCTGCACATGTACCCCAGAACTTAAAGTACAATAAAAATAAAACAAAAAGTTTTTTAAAATCTACTCTTTAGCAATTCTAAAATATATAATACATGACTATCATCCATGGCCACAGATGAGCCTGGAGGGCATTACACTAAGAAAGTAGAAGGTGCGGAAGCGAAGGGTAGAATGGTGGTTACAGAGGCTGGGTGTGAGGGACGGGGAGAGGGGAGGTACTGGGCCAAGGGCACAAAGTTCCAGTTAGAGAGTTAGGATTTGATTAGATGTGACGGGAAACAAGTGGCTACTTGACCCAGTCAGGCATACAAACTATTCATCTCAAATCGAGCTCCCTCCCTCCACGCCTCAGCCACTTGATCTGTCAGCACAAAGGAAGGTAAGACCTGATTTCCCAAACGCTTCCATTCCATGAAATAATGTCCAGGGGTGAATCAAACTTCACAGAGCTTTCTACTGAGAAGGCTGAAGAACTTTAATGGGGGTGGGAGGGTTAATCATACCGATATTGTACAAAAAGAAAAAGCAGGCTATGTGATCAATGGGAAAGAAGCCAAACAACTTTTAATCTCCACTGATTGTTAAACATTGTAAAAGCCTGGCTAATAGCACTACCAGTAGCTCACTCAGCCACCCTGCCAGAATCAAAAGACAAATGGTGTATTTGTTAAGTGTTTTGAGAACACAGGAAAAAGGGTCACTAAAATGTCCCTGGCGAGTGCTGCTTCAGAAGCCTAGTAGGCCCTGCCTTCCTCTACCACCTCATCTCTGAAAGGGTGGGAATCTTGAGCTCTCCATTCTACCTCCAGACACCCGAAGCTCCCCACCCCTCTCCAGCCTTCCCAGTGCAGAATGAGGTGACTGCCAACAACTATGGAGACGCACAAATGGAGGGATATTTGGAGGAGCTGCAAAAGCTCTATTATGGATAACAAAATGGGTAAGTGAATCTCAAACTCTTTAAGGTTAAATGCTCACTTGGGTGAGATTTAACAACATAACAATAGACTACAACAATAAAGTGGCTTCTCAAACTTTTTCACCAAAGTACCCCCTAAGGCACAGGAGACAGCCCTGAGGATAAGGACTTTGAAGCAACTCAATGGCTGTGAAGTATTACATTTTGTATTCAAAATTCATGCAAACTTTACATTTAGCTCCATAACACACAATACCCCTTTCCCCTTTTCACTACCACTCTCAGCTTTTGGAAAGGGGCAGCTGGTATTTTCTCCTCCTCCCACTGCTAAAAGGCAGGCCTGCTCGTCTACTCTGCCCTCCTTCCAGATCCCATGGGCAAGGTCCACCCTCTGCTCTGGCACTGAATCCCATTCCCTCCTCGGTCAACCTCCCTCCTGGAACCCTTCCTTCCAGGGCACAGGTAAATGCTGATGTGTTCCCAGCACGCCCATTCCCCTAACATTCTACTTCAGAGCAAACTCTTTCAAGCTGTTGATGCACACATCCCATTCTTCCCTGATAACTTCCACCTGTCATGCCTCCTGACTTGTGCAAGTCCCCAAAGACCTTCAAGATGCAAAATCCAGTGCTCAAGCTCACCCTTCCTGCTTGATGTACAAATAGCTTTTCATAACTCTCAAATATATCTCCAGCACCCCCTCTCTGTAATTCTCCCAGACCCATATACCCAATAACCAACTCAGCATCTCCACTTGAGCAACAAAAAGGCAACTCAAACCTAACAGGTCCAACACTGAGCCCTCGGTACCCCTTCCTCTCTGATCTGCCTCTGACAATCCCTGGCTAAGTAAATGGCAGCATCTAATCCCTTAGGATCATAAAGCCCAACCCCCCAACATGCCACACATCCAATCCATCAGAAAAGACTGTCAGCTCCATCTTCAAGACACATCCCAAATCTAACCACTTCTCACCAAAGCTGTAGTCACAGAGTCCTCCCTTCCGTTCCTCAGATATGCCAAGCATACTCCTCCTCCAAGGCCTTTGCACACCCTAATCCTCCTGCCTAAAAAGTGCCCTTCTCCCAGATCTTCACACAGCTCCCTACCTCTCCATTATTTCGGTCCCTTCCCAAAAGCTACCTGCTCAGAAAGGCCTTCCCTGAGGCTCTACTAGGATAGTACTCTCATCACATGACTCGAGCCAGACTCCTTCCTAACACAACTATTTAGCATTAACTGACACATGTATCAGTTTGTAGACTATCCCTCTCCCCCAGATTATCTCTCCTGGGCCTTCAAGAGGGCCCAAATTTGGATTCATTCACCACTGTGTTCCCAGACCTTGAAACTACCTGATTGAGGGGCTCAATCAATATTTGTTTACAGCCCTATTTTGAAACCTTATTTTTTGTTCAAATGAAAGTAATCAGCCGGGCACGGTGGCTCACACCTGTAATGCCAGCACTTCGGGAGGCTGAGGCGGGAGGATGGCTTCAGCTCAGGAGTTTGAGACCAGTCTGAACAACACAAGGAGACCCTGTCTCTACAAAAAATTAAAAAATTAACCAGCCATGGTGGTGTGGTGTGTGCCAGGGGGCCCAGCTACTCAGAAGGCTGGAGTAGGAGGACTGTTTGAGCCCAGGAGGTCAAGGCCGCAGTGAGCCGGGATCGTACTACTGTATCCCAGCTTGGACAACAGAGCAAGACCTGTCTCAATCAATCAATCAATGTATTCATCAATTCATTCAACTAACACAGAAGCCTGCATGCCCTAGATTCAGAAGCACAGCAAATGCTTCCTAAGCCCTCCTTATGAGCTCTGTCCTGGCAGTGGGCAGAGGAGTGCATGACCACCCATCCACAGTGTCATGCATCACAGCGCTGTGGAAAACAGGGAAGACTGGAAACAACCTAACTGTCCGAATCAACAGAGAACCGAATCAAGAAACTCTGACACAATCACATGATTACTGTATAGTCAACCATGTAATAGAGTGTCATGCTATGAAAAAATACTTCTGTCCAACAGAAATACCAGAATCACAAAAATAATTTAAAATCTCCTAGCAACCACATTTAAAGAGTAAAAAGAAGTCCATAAAATTTACTGTGTATTTTAATGCAATGTTAAATTTATCATTTAACATGTAATATTATCAAAAATTATTGATATTCTGCTTTTTTTAACCACATTTAATCTTCAAAATCTGGTGTGTGGGGCTAGACTGTGGCCTGTACAATGGTGCATAGTAGCCAATGCCTGTAATCCTAGCACTTCAGGAGGCCAAAGGGGGGGTATTGCTTGAGCTCAGGGGTTCGAAACCAGCCTGGCCAACATGGTAAAACCCCATTTCTACAAAATATACAAAAATTAGCCAAGGGTGGTGGCATGTGCCTGTAGTCCCAGTTACTTGGGTGGATCACCTGAGCCCAGGAGGCGAAGATTGCAGTGAACTGAAATGCCATCACTGCACTCCTGCCTGGGCAACAGGGTGAGATCCTACCTCTTAAAAAAAAAGAATATAGAGTCCAGAAATAAGCCGTTACATTTATGGTCAATTGGTGGTTTTTTTAATGGCCAATAAATTATTGGTAAGGGCACCAAGACTATTCAATGGAGAAAGAATAGTGATATGGTTTGGCTCTGTGTCCACCCAACTCTCATCTCGAATTGTAATCCCCATGTGTCAAGAGATAGAAATGACTGGATTATAGGGGCGGTTTCCCCATGCTGTTCTTGCGATAGCGAGTGAATTCTCACGAGATCTGATGGTTTTGTAAACAGTAGTTTTTCCTGCACTCACATACACTCTCTCTTGCCTGCTGCCATGTAAGATATGCCTGCTTTCCCTTCTGCCATGATTGTAAGTTTCCTGAGGCCTCTCCACACATGTGGATCTATGGGTCAATTAAACTTCTTTCCTTTATAAGCTACCCAGTCTTAGGTATTTCTTTATAGCAGTATAAGAACAGACCCACAAACAGTCCCTTTAATAAATAAACTACAAAATGTAAATATACACATGTTAAAAAAAATGAAACTGGACCCCTACCTCACATCACACACAAAAATTAACTCAAAATAGATCACATGGTAAGACAGGCACAGTGGTATGCACTACAGTCCTAACTACCTGGGAAGCTAAGGCAGAAAGATCACTTGAACCCAAGCGTTCAAGGCTGCTATACACTATGATCAAGCCTGTGAATAACCACTGCACTCCAGCCTGGCCATACAGCAAGACCCAGTGTCTTAAAAAATATATAAATAAAAAAACAACACATACACACGCGATCACAGCAGAAAAGAACTAAAACTATATAATTCTTAGAAGAAAGATGTACATCTTCATGACCTTGAATTAGGCAATTTTTTTTAGAAATGACACCAAGCCAGGAATAGTGGCTCAAATCTGTAACCCCAGCACTTTGGGAGGATGAAGTAGGAGAACTGCTTAAGCCCAGGAGTTTGAGACCACCAGCCTGGGCAACACAGTAAAACACTGTCTCTACAAAAAATAGTAACTTAAAATTTAACCAGGCATAATGGTACCGCCTGTAGCCCTAGCCACTCAGGAGGATAAAGCAGCAGGACTGCTTAAGATCCAGAGGTTGAGGCTACAGTGAGCCATGATCGTGCCACTGCACTACAGCCTGGCTGACAGTGCACGCCCCTGTCTTGAAAAAAAAAAAGTTAGGGGGAGGAAGGAAGGAGAGAAAGAGAGAGACAGAAAGAGAGAAGGAGAGAAACAGGGAGGAGGGAGGGAGGATGGAAGGCAGGAAGGAAGGCAGGAAGGACGGCAGGAAGGCAGCAAGGAAGGGAGGGAGGAAGGAAGGGAGGAAGGGACACCAAAAGCACAATAAGCCTAAGAAAAAGTAGAAAAGCTGGACTTCATTTAAAGTTAAAAACTTTTGTACATCAAAGAACATCATCAAGAAACTGAAAAGAGGCCAGGCGCATTGGCATATACCTGCCATCCCAGCACTCTGGGAGGCTGAGGCGGGTGGACCACTTGAGCTCAGGAATTTGAGACCAGCCTAAGCAACATGTCAAAACCCCATCTCTACAAAAAAAGTACAAAAAATTAGCCAGATGTAGTGGCATGTGCCTGCAGCCCCAGCTACTCAGGAGGCTGAGGTGGGAGGATCACCTAAGCCCTGGAGGTCAAGGCTACAGTGAGCTGTGATTAGGCACTGTACTCCAGCCTGGGTAATGAAGTGAGACCCTGTCTTAGGGGAAAAAAAAGAAAAAGAAATCAAGATAATTAAAAGAACAATCTCTATTAAAACACCAACGACATTCTTCACAGAAATAGAAAAAAATTCTAAAGTTTGTACAAAACTGCAAAAGACCCCAAATAGCCAAAGCAATTCTGAGCAAAAAGAATAAAGCTGGAGGTATCACACTACTAGACCTCAAAATATACTACAAAGCTGTAGTAAGCAAAACAACATGGTACTGGTCTATAAACCAACTGGTATGTGTCTATAAAAACAGACACACAGACCAATGGAACAGAATAGAAAATCCAGGAATTAACATGCATATTTACAGCCAACTGATTTCTGACAAAGGTGCCAAGAACACTCACTGGGGAGAGGACAGTGACAGTCCCTTCAACAAATGGTGCTGTGAAAACTGAATATGCATATGCACAAGAATGAAAGTAGAAACCAGACCCCCCCACATCCTATACAAAAATGAACTAAAAATGAATCAAAGACCTAAATGTAAGGCCCAAATAATAAAACTACTAGAAAACACAGGGAAAATGCTTTATGACATTGGTCTGGGAAAAGATTTTATGAGTAAGAACTGAAAAGCACAAGCAGCAAAAGCAAACATAAATGAATGGGCTTATAGCAAGCTAGAAAGCTTCAGCAAAACAAAGGAAACAACAGAATGAAAAGACAACCTACAGAATGGGAGAAAGTACTTGCAAACTATTCATCCAACAGGGGACTGATACACAAGGAACTCACACATCTCAACAACAACAACAATTCCAATTTAAAAATGGGCAAACTGGGGCCAGGCGTGGTGGCTCACACCTGTAATCCCAGCACTTCTGGGAGGCCAAGGGGGGCAGATCACCTGAGGTCAGGAATTCAAAACCAGCCTGACCAACATGGAGAAACCCCGCCTCCACTAAAAATACAAAAATTAGCTGGGTGTGGTGGCACATGCCTGTAATCCCAGCTAC
The DNA here is from genome assembly GCF_009761245.1 of Sapajus apella. Classification (NCBI taxonomy): domain Eukaryota; kingdom Metazoa; phylum Chordata; class Mammalia; order Primates; family Cebidae; genus Sapajus; species Sapajus apella. The sequence goes on from NW_022436960.1 coordinate 664,935, forward strand.
TCAGGAGGCTGAGGCAGGAGAATCGCTTGAACCCAGGTGGGGTGGTGGAGGTTGCAGTGAGCCGAGATAGCGCCATTGCACTCCAGCCTGGGCAAAAAGAGTGAAACTCTGTCCACCAAAAAAAAGTGTGTGTGGGGGGGGGGCAAATTGGCTAGGCATGGTGGCTCACGCCACCATGTAATCCCGGCACGTTGGGAAGGCCGAGGCCTTCATCATCTGAGGTCAGGAGTTCAAGACTAGCCTAGCCAACCTGGCAAAATCCCATCTCTACTAAAAATACAAAAAATAGCTGGGCGTGGCGATGCACACCTGTAGTCCCAGCTACTTCGGTGGCTGAGGCAGGAGAATCACTTGAACCTAGAAGGTGGAGGTTGCGGTGAGCCAAGATCACACCACTGCACTCCAGCCTGGGTGACAGAGTGAAACTCTGAGGCAAAGGGGCAAATTATCTGAACAGACATTTCTCAGAAGACATACAAATGGCCAAATACGTGAAAAATGCTCAAATCACTAATCATCAAGAAAATGCAAAACAAAGCCACAACGAAGTATCATCTCACCCCAGTTAGAATGGTTATTATCAAAAATGACAAATGCTGTCAAGGATGCAGAGAAAAGGGAACTCTTACACACTGCTGGCAGGAACGTAAACTAGTACAGCCACTGCGAAGAGCGGTATGGAAGTTCCTCAAAAGCTACAACTAGAACTACCATATGATCCAGCAATCCCACTGCTGGGAATTTATCCAAAAGAAAGGAAATCATATCATCAGAGAGACATCTATACCACATATTTATTGTAGCACTATTCACAATAGCCAAGATAGGGAATCAACCTAGGTCTCCAACAACAGATGAAAAAAATGTGGTATCTACACAAAATGGACTACGATTTAACCATAAAAAAGGATGAAATCCTGTCATTCACAGCAATGTGGATAGAACTGGAGGACATGATATTAAGTGAGGTAAGTCAAGAACAGAAAGTTAAACACTACATGTTCTCACTAATGTATGTGGAAGTTAAAAAAAGTTGATCTCACTGAAGTAAAAAACACAAGATACTAGAGGCTAGGAAGGGTAGGAGGATGGGAAAAAGGGGAAGAGAGCTAGATAGGAATACACTCCAGTGTTTTACACCACTGTAGGATGACTACAGTTAACAATAATACACAGTGTCAGGGCAGGTGCTGTGGCTCACTCCCGTAATACCAGTGTTTTGGGAGGCTGAAGCAGGAAGATCACTTGAGACCAGGAGTTTGAGACCAGCCTCAGCAACACAGCAAGACCCTGTCTGTAGGGGTTTGGGGCAGCCACGCATGGTAGTACAAGCCTATAGTCCTAGCTACTTGGGAGACTGAGGTAGGAGGATCACTTGAGTCCAGGAGTTCAAGGTTACAGTGAGTTCTAACTGCACCACTACACTCCAGCCTGGGTGACAGAGGGAGACACTGTACACACACACACAAACTGCCATAGCAACATCCTCCTCACAGTGTCAGCCCATCTTAGCAACTTCAGATCAACCTGAAAGTCAAATTGAGAGGCTGCCATCATCACCTTTGCACTATGAGACAAAAAAATAGCCCACAGTGCAAACAGCTCCTTGTAGGTGTGGCTTGAGGGAACGGTCAAGAGCCAGATATGCTGGTGCTGGCATCTCGTCCTAGGTACTCAGGAGGCTGAGGCAGAGATTGCTTGAGCCCAGGAGTTCATGGCTGCAGTGTACCATAATCCAGGGCATTATGATAGCACCTTTGAAGAGCCACTGCATTCCAGCCTGAGGCAACATAGCAAGACTCTGTCTGTCTTAAGAAAAAAAAAAAAGAGTGCCCATTGTTTGCTCAGAAGGGTGCTAATACACACTGCAGCAACGGGATTCACTAGGAGAATCAAACAAGCAAAAATCATGGGGATAGAGCAATTCGGCATCCCATTGAGGATCAGGCTCTTCTCCACTCCACTGGGAGATACAAAGTGTGTAACACATGGGATGTGAGTCTTACAAGATGATCTAAGTGCATACATGTTGAAAAAAAGATGCAGACTATGCACCAAGATGCTAATGGCCTGGGGATAATGGGGGAAATTATTTTATTTTTTTCTGAATATTTTTTCTGTGTTTTCTCTGAATATACATACAAAGTTAAGATACCTTTACCCAGCTTTCTCCTGGAAGAATTTCTTCTTGATATAAGTGACTGCAAAAGATTTTGCCCCCAGAGATGTCCTGTTTCCGGGAATCCAGAATGTCTAATGGACTGGGGTACCTTTTCTACATTTCATCTCCCAAAGAATACATTCACACCCAGGTAGGCTGATGCTGACACAGTAGACAACAGACCTTCTCCATGCAGAAGTTTAACAGCTGAAATACAGTTCTGACATCAGCAAGAATTGTTGTCTTTCCCTTGATTCTCTCAGGTTCCTCAATTTATAGGCTCACCAAGACTTCACAGATGTCTGCTGCTGATCAAAACAATCATGATAAGCCCACATCATGAAAAGCTAAAGATAAATCTCTAGCCTTAAGTCAGGAATTCTGGGCCCATCTGCACTGTGACTACCACAGAGCCAGTGTTCTGTGAACACTGCAATCACTTCTGAAGAACTGTAAGTTCAGGAGAGCACATTTCAGAAAAAAAGTGGAATACTAATTTCAATTTCTCACAATTAACTCAAATTTATGACACCGACATTCTCCTAACTGAAAGCTTCTGATGGTTCACCACTCCAGAACTGAGCTCAAACTTGTGAGGCCACGATCACTGTCCCCACCGCACACTATGCCTGCCCTGTGTTCCCGCCAGAGCCCATCGCACTGGAAGCGATGAACAGTGTCTATACTGTCCCCCCCCACCCCCCACTGTTCCGCCCCATCCATACCCCACGCCCTCAAGATCAAAATTCTTCCTCTTGGAAAACTCCTGCTCTAACATTACAGTTTTTGTTTTGTTGCTGTTGTTGTTGTTTGGTAAAGCATTATTGACCCTTTGACCCAAGAGTTGGCAAACTTTTTTTCCCATAAAGAGCCGTACGTAAGTATTTTGTTTCATGGGTCATTCTTCTTTGCTTATTTTCTCAATCCTTTAAAGACATAAAAACTATTCTTAGACCTACAGTTTGCCAATCTGTTTTAGACACCACTACTCCCATGTCATGCTCCAAAGTCCCATCCTCCCATTCTGTTTCTGCCTCTTATTACTATCACGATTACGGATTACTCCACTAGGTCTTGCCTATAGTTCACACTGTCGCGTCTGCCCTCCCCACTCTGGAGGCACATGTTCTTTAAAGGCGAGAAGCTATTTCTGTCTTCCATATCATCTGCATATAATATTAACATATATAAAATGCTTCATCTATGAATCTTTTAAATTGACAGCTTTTAAGTAGAGTATATTAAATTTTAAATTGCTTACTTAGCATTTTACATAAGAAGTGTTTAAGTAGCTGAGGAACTTGTTTTTCGTAATGCAAGGATGGCGTATGTTTCATCAGTTTAATTTCAATCAGATGAACTTTCAAAAGCCAGACTGAGGTTCCCCTTCAAAGATCTGTTCTTATCTACATGGTCTTTAAAAGTCTTTGCTGTGAAAGATTTTATTATAAAGCTCAAAAATAATCCTCATTGGGGATACATTCCATTTCCAGGAGACACATAGCTTTAAAAAAGTTAATCTAGGCCAGGCACAGTGGCTCACGCCTGTAATCTCAGTTCTTTGGGAGACTGAGGCGGGAAGATCACCTGAGGTCAGGAGTTCGAGACCAGCCTGGCCAACATGGTGAAACCCTATCTCTACTAAAAATACAAAAAATAGCCGGGTGTGGTGGCACACACCTGTAATCCCAGCTACTCAGAAGGCTGAGGCAAAAGAATCGCTTGAACCTGGGAGGTGGAGGTTGCAGTGAGCTGAGATTGCACCACTGCACTCCAGCCTAGGCGACAGAGTTAAGACTCTGTCTCAAAAAAAAAAAAAAAAAAAAAAGTCAATCTATCACCAAGCTCAAGATAATCAAATTAAAACTACAACTAAAGTTTTTCTAGAAACAGTTATTGGTCATTCGAGTCAGAGAAAATATTTTCCCCAAATATTGAAAATGTGCCTTTAATATTTACATATTTACATTGTGTTCTGTAAAATGGGTCTGTATCTAGGGTCCACCTCCTAGACCAACTTGGAAGTTTTTCTGTTACCAACAAATAACTTCTCAGGCATTTCCTTCTTTCAGAGACTGCCCGGGAAGCCCTCTAGCACTGACTAGTGTGGTTCTTCTTCTTCTTCTTCTTCTTTTCTTTTGAGGCAGAGTCTTGCTCTGTCACCCAGGCTGGAATGCAGTGGCACGATTTCGGCTTACTGCAACCTCCGCCTCCCGGGTTCAAGTGATTCTCCTGCCTCACCCACCCAAGTAGCTAGGGATTACAGGCATGTGCCACCATGCCCGGCAATTACTTTTTTTGTATTTTTAGCAGAGATGGGGTTTCACCGTGTTAGCCAGGCTGGTCTCAAACTCCTGACCTCAAGTGATTCACCCACCTCAGCCTCCCAAAGTGCTAGGATTATAGGCGTGGGCCACCGCACCCGATCTGGTCCAGTTCTTCTATCACATCCATCTTCCACTGGGAAACTTACGAATGAATGCTCCAGTGGCAAACCAGGGACATGGCCAGAGTGACTCTCTGTGCCCTCCTCTCCCACATCCTGTCCATCCAAAATGACAGCCAAAGAAACATACAGTTATAAACACCTGGAGTATGCACTCCTTCCATGCATTCTTTCACCTCTAACAAAATAAGCTTTCACTGGTATCAGATGTGTCTTTAGGACTAGCGGAGCATATACGCATGCTGCCTCAACTTCCTTCCAGTGCTGATTTGCATGTTGGAGTCATTATGCCAAGACCATGGTGCTACTTTTCCATTTCCTTTTTCGTAAAAAGGCCAACTAACTCACCCTGCTCTACCTCAAAAGCTTACTAACAATATCCACATCTGCCGGCCTTTCTGCTCACCATGAAAACAGGGTGGAACATTTGCCAGTTGTAGGGATAACAGAGCTCCCCTGGAGGTGTGCCCACTGCCCTCATACCTCACTACAAATGGCTTAGTTCTTTTAATACTCTGAAAGGTGAGGAAAAAATAACTGACGGAAAAATCCCCTGCACAAAAACCCCAACTCTGCGGGAAGGAGGGCGGGTCCCTGTGAATCATCCACCCCTCCTCCACGTGAAGGGCAGCACAGGTGAGTGATTTCTCATCTAAAGATGGCCAAGGCGGGAGGACTGCTTGAGGACAGGGGATCAAGACCAGCTGGGCAGCATAGCAGGACCCCATCTCTACAAGAAAAGAAAATAAAGATGGCCAGTAGAAAGGGACACGGCCCTGTGGGGATGGCTGAGGAGGAAACTACAGAACACAGGCAACAGGACTCCAGGCGAAAGTACGGGGAGACTGAGAAAGGAGAATAAGGCAGCAGGCAGGACAGGCAGTGTCCAGAGGGAACAATCACGGCCTCTGGGGCAGGGAGGCTCCTGGGGCTGGAGCTTGGGCAGGAGGGAGACACAAGCGCTCATCAGGAGGAATGTGGGGTGCACTGAACACAGTCAGAGGCTGTGAAGGGTTTCTAGGGAAGGGCAGGAGACCACCTATGTTTAGCAGACCTCTCTGACAGCTGCACAGAGAAGGACCTGTAGAGAACTGGGGTGAAGTGGACAGATAAGTTAGGGGCCACTGGCATCAACAGAGAGCTTGCCTGGGCTGGGGACCAGGAACATGGGAAAGCAGGGAGCAGAGGTGAGCACCAAGGACAGACTGAGAGAGAAGAGGAGGGACCAAGAAATGCTCCCCAGTCTTTTGGCAACTGGATGGGGGTAGGGAGAAATCGAGAGCTCCACTGGGGACAGGTTAGGTGTCATTCAAGCAAAAAACCTGGTGGCCCCAGTCATGCCCCATTCACTCCCTCTCAAGGCCTGTGGACCAAACACCTCCTTGTCCTGCAGGCCCAGGACTGCAAGCCCCTCTGAGACCAGCTATGTGAAGTACTCCACACTTGACTTGTCCCCAGCCCCACCAGGCCCCCTCTATTCTTCTGGAATCAGCACGTGGACTTCGCTGTCTGTCTTCAAGGACTGTCTTAGAACACAGGCCTCCTGACCATAGGGAGCTGCCCAGATCATTTCCTGCCATGTGCTGGCACGCAGGAGAGTGCCCAACACATACCAAGGACTCAATAGTTGTTAAATAAATATGCAGGTCCGAAGCTGAAGCTCAAGAGGCAGCTTGGGCTAAAGACATAAGTTTGGGGAACTTGGGAACCACAGCTGGAAAATTATTTTATTTTTCTAATGGTATCTACTCAAAAATTCCCATTCTACTAACCGAAGTTTTGATATAAACTATTGCATCTTGGGAAGGGTTTATCCAGACTGGCTTGATGGACTTCCGGGCCTCCCTATGAAGCACTCTAGCCTCCAAGTGCCCTCTACTGTCTAATGACTAAAGACTGAATTTCTGTAGAAAGTACCTCACCTTATAAAAACATAAAACCTTAACAGTCATACATTCACTAGAAATCAAGAAAAGAGTATCGTGAATAAACAACTTCCAAGCCAGGGTTTCTCAACCTCGGCACTACTGACATTTTGAACCAGAAAACTCTTTGTTGTGGGGGCGTGCTGGGCACGGCAGGACGTTCACAGCATCCCTGGCTCCACCCAGCGACGCCAGCAGCATCCCCACCCCACTCCTGAAGGCTTCCAGACATTATTGCAAAATGCCCCCTGGGGACAAAACTGCACTGCCCCCATCAACCAACTCCATCTCGGGATGAGAACCACTGTCCCAGACCAAGTGATCTTTCCATGTAACTATAACCAAGGAAACAGGAAGCAAATTTAGCTAAGTCTGAAACACTCATTTAAAAACTAGACCAAATGGCATCCTCTAGTGAAACTAAAACAGGCATGTACACACAGAAACCATCCTAGTGAAGTTTTGAACCATGACATCAAAACATGCTGGCATTTCCTTTGAAGAGCCTGGGTCTAAACCGGACAATCTTTGGAAGGCTGCCTCATGTTCTAGCTGAAGGAAGACTTGACTAACCTCTTTATTTCAACAGGACACAGGAAAATGCAGCCGGGTGGAGTGTTCTTTCCCCATGTAAAACTGGACAGAATCGCGGAGGTGGCTACAGTCAAGGGCTCCCTGGCATCCCTGCTCATCAGCAGGGAGAACTCAACAGCAGTCTTGGGCAGCGAGGACTCAGCCACGGCAGCCGCCACGGAGGGCTTGGAGTCCAGCGGTGAGGCTCTACGCAAGGGGCCCCCAGCACCCCACAATCCACACACCAAAGGCAGTGAGGGTCTCATCAGGACATTCTCTTCCACCTGCCACTGTCTTTATGCACATTGCTCTCCACGGAAAAGTGAGTAACTCTTATACACTTTAAATCACTTGAGACACTTTTAGTATCAGATTCCCACATCAGTTTACCACAGAGTTTTTGAGGTTTTAAGTTTTTCCTCCCCATCTAAGAAGAGCATACACTAGAAAAGAAGCATCCAGCAAATCTCCCAGCCTCCAAACTCCCCCGGGATGGGAACGGTGATGGGGTGTCCAGGGCAAAATGTCTGATAATGAGATCAAAACTAGTTGCCAATTATCTAAATTATCTAAACCGAAGGGCACCAAATATACACACAGAACAAATATATTCCATTAAGGGCCAAAAGGAAAGAAAACTGAAGATAAGTAATTAAGGCATTAACATGTGTCAATCACAATACAAATTCTTCTACATCCAAGGAAGGTCAGAATCTTTCCCTGTGTTCCTCAAAATATGTTGGTGTAGACGGGAACCACCGACATATTTTCCTGTCCTGGAGGATCAATTTTGGTGCACAGAAAGACTTTTAGAGGTTTATAAAATTAGAACATATATTATGCGTTATATATCATAGAGCAGAACTCAAAATTCATATGAATTTTAGATAAAAAGGACCACAAAAACCCGGTGTTAAGAACAGGGCTGGGTGTGATGTCTCATGATTGTAATTCCAGCACTTTGGGATGCTGGGGCAGGAGGACTGCTTGAGGCCAGGAGTTCGAGATCAGCCTGGGCAATACAGCAAAATCCTGTCTCTACAAAAAATACAAAAGTTATCCAGTGTGGTGGCTTGCACCTGTAGTTCCAGCTATTTGGAAGGCTGAGGTGGAAGGACCACTTGAGCCTAGGAGGTTGATGCTCCTGTGAGCTGAGATCATGCCACTGCACTCCAGCCTGGACAACAGAGTGAGGCCTTATCTCAAAAAATAAAAAAAGAAAAGGCTGCTTCAGAATATTGCATTCTTGGCCCTATGAAACGGTTCAAGTCACAAATCCAGTGTCCTCTGTTGCTATGGTGGCCTCACAGTAGAAAACTAGGGACATCGTGATAATTCTCATCTACTCTGCACCAAAAGCGGCCAAATTATTTTCCTAGCTAAGGTCAGTCATGGAACAAGGGAATCTGAAGAATGCTTCAGAGAACTGAAGATTCTAAGTCTCCACAGAGAAAAGGGAGTCTGCATAGACACATGCAAGTCAAACACACGACTTCTCTGAATTTTCAGTCAACTTTTTTTTTTTTAAACAGCCTCACTCTGTCACCAAGGATAGAATGCAGTGGCCCAATCATGGCTCACTGTAGTATGGACCTCCTGGGCTCAAAGGACCCTCACTTCTCAGCGTGGAAGGATCCCTCTTGCCCCACCTCCTGAGACACTGGGACCACAGGTGCACACCAACATGCCCAACTAATTCTCTCTCAGACAGGGTCTCAAACTCCTGGGCTCAAGTGATCCTCTGGCCTCAGCCTCTCAAAGTGCTGGGATTATAGGCACCAGCCACTATACATGGCCCAACTTTTTCTTTTAGTCAGTTTCACAGGGTCACCTCCTCGAAGGCAAGAATTAAATCTTTTCATGTTTTTATGGTACATGCAGCAGTCATCAGATGCTTGCAAGCGAAGGACAGAGGCTGAGAGAGATCAGAAACCACAGAGTACAATTCCGTAAGCGAGCAGAGTCAGCTACCAGTTCCAGCTCTGAGCCCAGCCCAGCAAGAATATTCCACTTCTGGCTGGGTGTAGGGTGCACACCTATAGTCCCAGCTACTCAGGAGGCTGAAGCAGGAGGACCACTTGAGCCTAGGAGCTTGAGTCCAGCCAAAGCAACAGAGTGAGACCCTGTCTCTTTTTTTTTTTTTTTTTTTTGAGACGGAGTTTCGCTCTTGTTACCCAGGCTGGAGTGCAATGGCACGATCTCGGCTCACCGCAACCCCCGCCTCCTGGGTTCAGGCAATTCTCCTGCCTCAGCCTCCTGAGTAGCGGGGATTACAGGCACGTGCCACCATGCCCAGCTAATTTTTTTGTATTTTTAGTAGAGACGGGGTTTCACCATGTTGACCAGGATGGTCTCGATCTCTTGACCTCGCGATCCACCCGCCTCGGCCTCCCAAAGTGCTGGGATTACAGGCTTAAGCCACCGCACCTGGCCCGACCCTGTCTCTTAAAAAAAAAAAAAAAGAAAGAAGAATATTCTCTTCTGGCCCACTTAACTTCCATTACAGTCCTAAACAACTCAAGCTGCTAAATTTTACTGAGCTTACCTATGCTAAATGTTTTCCATCTCACACCTCCAGGAGGTAGGCACCATTATCCCTATTTCTACGTGAAAGAACTGAGACATGTGAAAGTTAACTGCCCAAGACCCAGGGTCACTCAGACCAGGTGGCCTGCCTCCAGCGCTCAGCCCTTAGCCACCAGCCCACCTCAAGCTGCCTCCTTATGTGCACCATCTGGGCAAAAAGAAAAACAAGAAGCTGAGGGCTGACATTCCAAGACTGTAATTCTAAGGAACACAGATCCTTCATGCCCAAAAAGGATCCCATCCCTTCTATAAAAAGCCTGCCAAGAGGTCAAGCCAGGAGCATAAGCCACTGATAGGGCTGTGTCCCCACCCAAATCTCCTCTTGAATTACAGTTTCCATAAACCCCACATGTCGTGGGAGGAACCAGGCAGGAGGTAATTGAATCACAGGGGCAGCTTCCCCCATCCTGTTCTTGTGATAGTGAGTTCTCACAAGATCTGATGGTTTTATACGGGGCTTTTCCCCCTTTGCTCAGCACTTCTCCTTCCTGCTGCCATGTAAAGAAGGATGTGCTTGCTTCCCCTTCCGCCATGATTATAAGATTCCTGAGGCCTCCCCAGCCATGCTGAACTGTGAGTCAATTAAACCTTGTTTCTTTATATTAATATATTACCCAGTCTCGGCTATTTCTTTTTCTTTTTCTTTTCTTTTTGAGATGGAGTCTTGCTCTGTTGCCCAGGCTAGAGTGCAGTGGCACAATGTCAGCTCACTAAAACCTCCACCTCCCAGGTTCCAGCCATTCTCCTGCCTCAGCCTCCTGAGTAGCTGGGATTACAGGCAACTGCCACCATGCCTAGCTAATTTTTTTTTGTATTTTTAATAGAGATGGGGTTTCACCCATCTTGGCCAGGCTGGTCTCTAACTCCTGACCTCATGATCCACCCCTCTCAGCCTCCCAAAGTGCTGGGATTACAGGTGTGAGCCCCCACGCCCAGCCTCGGCTATTTCTTCACAGCAGCATCAGAATGGACTAATATAGCCACCTTCTAACACAACTTCTCCTGTTGGCATGAAATATCTTTAAATGGTTTCTAAAAAACAAAACAAAACAAAAAACAAAAGGCTGAGTCCAGACGCAATGGCTCATGCCTGCAATCCCAGCACTTGCATTTTGGGAGGCCAAGGTGGGAGGATCACTAGGAAGGAGTTCAAGACCAGCATAGGCAACATAGTGAGACTCCATCTCAAAGAAAAAAAAAAAAACACTTTTTTTTGGGAAGCTGACATGGGAGAATCACTTGAGCCCAGAAAATCAAGGCAGCAGTGAGCTGTGATTGTACCACTGCACTCCAGCCTGAGCGACAAAGGCGCTGTCTCAAAAAAAAAGAAAGAAAGAAAAATAGCTGTATTTGTTGGGTGCCTGCTAACTGCCAAGAGTTTTCTACACACACTGACATACTAACATGGCATATACTGACCTACCTATAAGCTGGGTATCTACAGTCCCACAATCCTTATTCGAAACTGAGGCCAGATGTGTTTCAGAGTTCAGAACTTTTTTAATTTTAGAAAGGAAATATTGTAGGTATATATTATATACTATATAACACTCCCAGGGAAGTCTGGGGCAGTACCCATAAGAAAACACATTAATTCACTGGGCACGGTGGCTCATGCCTATAATTCCAGCACTTTGGGAGGCCAAGGTGGGAGGATTACTTGAGTCTCGGAGTCTGAGACCAGCCTGGGTAACAAAGTGAGAATCTCTTCTCTACAAAATATTAAATTAAAACATCAGCTGGCTGTGGTGACATGAGCCTGTAATCCTTGCTACTTGAGAGGCTGAGGTGGGAAGATCACTTGAGCTCAGAAGTTCGAAGCTGCAGAGTGCTTTGATCACGCCACTGATTCCAGCCTGGGCAACAGAGCAAGACTCTGTCTTAAAACAAAAGAAAATGAAAAGGAAACATGCTAATTAACAGTCTGTGGTAAAAAATAAAATATTCATATTAAGCAAAATAGAGATTATAAATAGCCTCACATAAGTTCAGGTCAAGTGGCACCAAACCAATACAAAGCATTCCATTTTCAGAGGCTCTGGGGTTTCAGCATTGTGGCTGAGGAACTGGGGCCTGCACTATCGTACTTGCTTTATGTGCTGCTGTCCTGGCTCAGAAACGCCAAGTAACTTGGTCAAGTTCATGCCTCTGGGAAAGGAGGAGGAAAGGCAAGGTAAGAAACCTGACTCTCTCAGCCAAAGCCTGCACGGTGCTTCTCACACTTAAGTGAATGCGACAATCCCCTAATGGCCTTGCGGAGAGCAGACTGTGAGTCAGCAGGTCTGAGGCAGGGCCTGGGAGCCTGCATTCCTAAAGCACTGGGGCCCTTGGAGGGGAAGGAAGTGTGCTGCTTCCACTAGACCGGAGGCTGCTAGTCCAGCAGGGCATCAGCACCCCAGGAGCTCCTTAAAACTCCCTCCCAATCTGCATTTCCAGGGTCTTCACTGATAGAAATGGTATGGGGTGGTGGCCTCAGTTGTTCAGTCATCTTTAGTAGCCCATTAAGAGAAATAAACCACTAATTAAGTAAGACTTTGAGAAGGCAGCCTACAAGCCCAGTCAGGAGTTCCCCTTGGAGTCCCTACTTCCATCAAAGGAATCTGGGAAGATTCCAGCAATGACCACAAAATGTTATTAAATTCCTCAGAGACAAAATACCCCAGCCATCCTAGATTCTGGGGATCACGGCATTTTTTTACCCTCCCTTGGAATCAACAAAATCCTACACATACCACACTAAAGGCCAAGTTCTGGAGGACAACCACAAATAAATGTGAAAACTATCGCGGCCTGGCAGCTGACAGAAGCAAATACTTAGCGGAAGACTATGAGACAAGAAGTGCTCGGCTGGGCGCGGTAGCTCGGCCTGTAATTCCAGTACTTTGGGAGGCTGAGGTATGCAGATCCCTTGAGGCCAGGAGTTCGAGACCAGCCTGGACAACACGGCGAAACCCCATCTCTACTAAAAATACAAAAATTAGCCAGGCATGGTGGCATATGTCTGTACTCCGAGCTACATGAGAGGCTGAGGCAGGGGAATCACTTGAAGCTGGGAGGTGGAGGTTGCAGTGAGCCAAGATTGCACTGCTGCATTCTAGCCTGACCGACAGAGTGAGACTCTAAAAAAAAAAAAAAAAACAAGAAAAGAAGTGCTAACACTTGGACTGGAACTGGCCCACACTATGGGAATTAATTCATGAACTGAGTGGAATCTGCACACGCCCATCAAACTGTGGATTTCGAATTATGCTCATTAGATGCTAAGATGGAAAGGGACATGAGTGGTCGTGCAGCTGGTTCCTCCCCCTGTGTAAACTCTCAGCAGCTCCTCTCATGTCTGCTAAGCTCCTCCCGAACGTGCCCGTCATGAGAAGGACTCTGAGCAGGGCTTCCACAGCACTCATCTCCCCCAGCGCCACCTGACTCTTCATTCTGCTTTCAGTAGTCCAGATCAGCCACTGCCTCTCATACTCAGTCTCAGGCCACGTCCGATATGACATGTATGTACCCTAGCCCGGTCACCACCCTAATGCTGGTTCTCTGCAGAAGCTCATTTGGTTAAATTCCTCAGGTAAGCTGAACAAGAGTCCTATTCTGACCTGAGTATTAGCTTTTGTTAATTTACTCACCCTGTAATTTGCCTCCTTCTTTGTTCTATTGCCTCCTTCATAGTGTCATGTTCCAGACTGAAATTAGCAGTCTGAGTTTCTTAAGAACGCAGAGTGCCTCACGGAACATTTTTATACATTTACCTGGCACTGTAACAGCAGGACTAGCAACCATGAAGTGCTTTACAAAGGTCTGCTGAGGCCGGGTACAGTGGTCACGCCTGTAATCCCAGCCCTTTGGGAAGCTGAGGCAAGAGGATCACCCAAACACAGGAATTTGAGACCAGCCTGGACAACATAGAGAAGCTCCATCTCCACAAAAAAAAAATTTTTTTTTTAAATTTTTGAGACAGGGTCTCACTCTGTCACCCAGGCTGGAGTACAGTGGTGTGATCTTGGCTCACCACAACCCCTGCCTCCCAGGTTCTAGTTGTCTTCCCACCTCAGCCTCCTGAGTAGCTGGAACTACAGGCGCATGCCACCATACCTGGCTAATTTTTATATCTGTTTTGTAGAGATGAAGTTTTGCCATGTTGTCCATGCTGGTCTCAAACTCCTGCATTCAAGCAATCTGCTCTCCTTGGCCTCCCAAAGTGCTGGGATTACAGGTGTGAGCTACCATATCTGGCCCAAAAAATGTTTTAAACTTAGCCAGGTGTGAGGATCACTTGAGACTGGGAGGTGGAGGCTGCAGTGAGCTGTGATCACGCTACTGCGCTCCAACCTGCAACAGAGCAAGGCCCAGTCTCAAAAACGAAAAAGGTTTGCTGAACTAAGCTGGATATTTGGTCAGTGCTCATTTCAATGTTGTTTTTCTTTGTATACTTAGCACAAACACATGAAGACACACTGAGTCCCTAAGCTTAGCCAGGCACGTGGTAGTTAAATACATGCTGAACTAGTGAACATTTGGTGAACATCGCCCGTCCTCTCTTTCCCGACTGAAAGATACAAACAAGTGCCTTTAAAAATGCCAGTTTTCATTTTTATGGTAAGCTAAATTTTAAAAGCTGATTATTTTATTTTCACAACAACTATTATCCCCATAATGCCATGCAAGGAGACAAGGCTTTGCATGGGAGGAGGCCAAGAGATTCAATGACTTGCCAAAGGTCACAAAGTCAGACGGGACTAGACCCCTGGTCTCTAACTCCTCCTGGAATCTTGTCCTTCCACTGCAGGTTTCCACAGGAGGGAAGCCACTGTCTCCTCTCCTCCTGCCTCTGGCTCACCAACAGATAATCTCCATGCTTCCCACCATTCTGTACACTCCAGAAACGTTTACATTAGTAGTATTACATGTAAAAGAGCAGAATGTCAAAGCCTGATGAGACCTTATCATATACAGAATCGGGGACCCTATGAAGATGCCTCTCAGATCACTTTTTTCAGGTTGAACTATACCTTACATGTTTCACTCCAAGCGTAAGTGACTAAAATATAAAGCAGTTTCTAAGAACCTTAAGACAATATAAAAAGGGGTAAGTATATCGATTCATCTTAACACAAGACAGTATCTATTTTATAAGATGCAGAACAGAGAATGGAGAAGGCCAAGGGCACGTTTTAACTGTGTGAATGACCCTGTCCCCACCCTTGCCCTCCTGCCTTGCCTACTACCCTCCCCAGGCCTCAAGTCTCACTGCACTTCTTTGGCCCCCATGCTGGTCACCCCCAGGCCACAGCCACTACATTCCGGCAGAAAGAATCCTGAAGGAGATGGTAAATGAGAAAGTAGGTAGTACCTAAGGAAGCAAGCCCAAAGCCTCACAGAGAGCAATGATTCTGTCCCTTCCGCTACGTCAAAGGCCAGCATACCTTCAGGATTCAAAAGAACAGAAAGAGGGGCAGGCACCCCTATTCAAACATAGACATAACACTTTACCTTCCTAAGAGACCTCAGACCATGCAGAACAGACGTCTTGGTCTCAGGAGTCGTGGAATGAGAAGCAGGGGCACTCAGGCCTCTGCAATTCCAGGCAGCAGCCAGTCATTTCAGGGCAATGACCAGGGGCTGTCTGGGGAAACTCTCTCAACCTGTGTTTTTCCTCTGCTCTCAGGCCATTACAACAATCACCAACACAGAAGAATTCTGTGAACAAAGCTGTTGGGAGTTCAGCTGCCAAGGCTATTCACCCCCATCCCCACTTCAGACACCAATTGCAATTCCAAGCCTCTGGGAACTTCTGGCCCACCAGCTTCAAGTTGGGGTTCCCACAAGCCCTCTTTGGATTTGATTAATTTGCCAGTGGCTCATAGGACTCAGGGAAATATGTACTTACACTTACAGGTATATCATGGAGGATACTGCAGAAGACACAGATGAAGAGACGCAAAGGGGGAGGTATGAGGCGGGGGAGGGAGCTTCCATGCCCTCCCTTGGGCCATCTTCCAGAAACTTCTACATGTTCCACCATTTGGAAGCTCTCAAATGCTGTCCTTGAGTTTTTGTTTGTTTTTGAGACAGTGCTGCTCTGTCACCCAGGTGGGAGTACAATGGTGTGATCTCAGCTCACTGCAACCTCCACCTCCTGGGTTCAAGCGATTCTCCTGTCTCAGCCTCCTGAGAGGCTGGGATTACAGGCACCTGACATCACATGCAGACAAGTTTTGTATTTTTAGTAAAGACAGGGTTTCACCATGTTGGCTAGGCTGGTCTCAAACTCCTGACCTCAAATGATCCACCTGCCTCTGCCTCCCAAAGTGCTGGGATTACAGGTGTGAACCACCACAACCAGCCTCTCCTTGAGTTTTTATGGAGGCTTCATTACATAAGCATGATTTACAACCATGTAGAAATGTTTTTGGACAAAAATCCATGATCTAAAACCAAGGCCTGTCTGTGCAGACTTTTCTTGGCCTCTCTGTGCAGCATTCCTTCCTCTAGGGAATGGGGTGGGTCCCTCTCTGGAATAAGGGTCTTCTGACTCACAATCAGATTAGAGTCCTGCCTTGGGCAGCTGAAAGGAGGCAAGACACTATAGCAAAAGACTGTAACAAGGGCTATGGGACTTATGAGCCAGAATCAATGGCTAAAAATCTATACACATACACATACATATACATATATCCTAACAACACAGTAGCTCACTCTCCTCATTCATGCCTCCGTTGCACAGAAGGTCAGGTTTCCAGGAACGACTTATTTGGGAATAAAGGAAGGTTAGGCCTGGGAAACACAGGATGAGGTGGCTTCCCAGCCAGAGATGTTGGGGTTCTCCACACAGGTACAGGCAAGGGGAACTCGTGGAACACAGGCAGACAGCTCCTCCTTCATTAATCCCAATACACTGGGACTCCACTGGAGCCAAACATACAGATTTCTGTTTCATTATTTAAATCCACTCCCTCACTCCTCTGTGACCTCATCATGTTTGCTCAAACAGTGTTGCAACAATCAGCTGACACAGGCCAGGGAGGCAGGGTCTCTATGTTAGGGTGCATACATACACACCTCTGCACATACACCCCTCTGTACACAGTCAAATTATCCCACACTTTTCTACATAAAATAGCCATAACTTTATTCTAATAAGTCTCTAGGGGATTTATTAGAACGATCTAGGGTAAACAAAAGGAAATGTAAGATATATGGGCTTACTAATATTTTCTCAATGAAGCTTTTTTTAAGAACAGAGAGAAATATTTAAAACTCCACAATATTCTTTAAAATAAAAGTGAAGGTTTCAACTTTTTTATTTTTATTTTTTTGAGATGGAGTCTCACTCTTGTTGCCAGACTAGAGTGCAATGACTCAATCTCAGCTCACTGCAACCTCCGCCTCCCGGGTTCAAGTGATTCTCCAGCCTCAGCTACCTGAGTAGCTGGGATTACAGGAATGTGCCACCACACCTGGCTAATTTTTTTGTATTTTTAGTAGAGACAGGGTTTCACTATGTGGGCCAGGCTGGTCTCAAACTCCTGACCTCAGGTGATCCACCCGCCTCAGCCTCCCAAAGTGCTGGGATTACCGGCGTGAGCCACCACACCCAGCCTCAACTAATTTTTAAAATGAATTAGTAATAGGAAGAAAAAAATATATGGACCCAAAGTTGTACTTGAAAAAACTTGACAAATGCACGATCAAGGATAGCTGCTAAGTAAAACATACATTTTAGAGGCAATTATTTTATGAATAGGTATACTCCAAAAGTTTATTAGAAATTGATTCAGAACACAGAATGTACTTTCTCACTGAAAATGGGTAGTGCACAACAAACTGGCATTTCAGCCCACAATAAGTTTTCCAATGAGGTATCTAACATGCATCACTGACAGCACTACGGAATCGAGCCACCACACGTACACTAGATTAAAGATAGTCACAAATTCTTTGACCCTCCTTTCATCAAGATTTAGGGTCCATGTCCCCTCTCCTCAAATATGGGAGGGCTCTGTGTCTTTTTAGAACATGGCAGGAAAAATGCTACACTGATATCCAAGCCCAGGCTTAAGAGACTGGCAGCTCTGGACCGGGCTCACGCCTGTAATCCCAATACTTTGAGAGGTCAAGGTTGGAGGATCATTTGAACCCAGGAGTTCAAGACTGGCCTGGGCAACATAGCAAGATCTTGTCTCTACAGAAAATTAAAAAATAAGAAATTAGCCATGCCTGGTGGCATGCATCTGTAATCCCAGCTACTTGGGGAGGCTGGGCTGGGAGGATCACTTCTGCCCAGGCATTTGAGGCTACAATGAGTTATGATGGTACCACTGTACTCAGACTGGGCAACAGAGTGAGATCCTATCTCAAAAGAAAAAAAGAGAGAGAGACTGGCAGCTTCCACTTCCTCTCCTAGAACACTCACTCGAGAAGTTCTGAGTTGTCATGTAAGAAGTACAACCACCTTAGGAGAAAAGCCATCTGCAGAGGCCCAGAGAGCACAAGGAGAGGGAGGATCCCCTGAGCCTGGCCTTCCAACCTTCCAAGCATGTGTGCATAGCCATCTTGGACCCTCAGGACTAGACCAGCCAACAGATGAACACCAATAAATCACCTCCATCAATGCCACATGGAGCAGAAGAATCACCCAGCTGAGCCCTGCTTGATGAGCCCACAGAACCATAAGATGTAATGGTCAATTGCTGTTTAAGTCACTGATGTTTACAGTGGTTTCTTACTCAGCAACCATTATCCGGAACAATCTGTGGCTTTTTCAGGAAATGAAAGAAGCACATCTCTTTCCTGCCCTGGCATCAGGAATAGAGTTCCCTTCCCTGATGCTGCACTGGTGGTGTGCTATCAGCCATGATCTTCCCCAGCTGTCAGCTGTTAAGGGTACCTCCTTTGCTTAGAGCTGGCACTAAAACATGAATGTATCTGTGTTCAGAAAAGGGGAGGTACACAGTATGATCATCATCATCCCAGCCAGAGAAGTTAGGGTTGTCTGCTTGGAAACCCTCCTAGAATTTTCTGAGCTAGGAGAGGGCAGGTTTCAAAATTCTGAAGAAACATGATTCACAGTCAAAATATGACTGGGGGCTGGGAGCAGTGGCTCACACTTGTAACCCCAGTACTTTGGGAGGCTGAGGCAAGAGGCTCGCTTGAGGCCTGGAGCTGAAGACCAGCCTGGGCAGCATACTAAGACCACATCTGTACAAAATAATGAACAAAAATTGCTGGGTATGGTGGCATGTGCCTGTAGTCCCAGCTACTCAGGCGGCTAGGTGGGAGGACCACTTGAGTGCAGGAGGCTGAGGCTGCATAAGATTATGCCACTGCACTCCAACCTGGGCAACAGAGTAAAACCCTGTCTCAAAAAAAGATTGGTTCCCAGATACCAAGGTCAAAGAAACCACAAGAAAATAAAACTACAGGCCTGGTGGTGGCTCATGCCTGTAAACTGAGCACTTTGGGAGGTCAAGGCAAGCGAATCACATGAGACCAGGAGTTCGAGACCAGCCTGGCCAACATGGCAAAACCCTGTCTTTACTAAAAATACAAAAAGTAGCTGGGCATGATGGCACATGTCTGTAATCCCAGGTACTGGGGAGGCTGAGGTTGCAGTGAGACAAGATGGCGCCACTGCACTCCAGCCTAGGTGACAAAGGAAGACTCTGTCTCAAAAATGAAAAGAAAACTGTACAGACTAATATTCCTAATGAACACAGACACAAGAAGCTTCAACAAAACAGCTGCAAACTCAATCCAAC